>NW_016908195.1:549974-572399 GCF_001483705.2 Eufriesea mexicana | reverse complement strand
GCATCTCTCTTGGCACGTGTGAGATCTTGGGTCCACCAAGGGTTGGACCTTTCGTGCCATTTCTTCTTCGGTATGGCCGCGTCGCAGGCTTTGGTGAGAACCCGCTCCAGCTCTACGGCCATACTCTCTACGTCCTCTTGGCACCTGATTACCATTTCGGACAGGTTCCTCTTCTCTTCCATGATGGACTTGTGGAACTTTTCCCACTTGGCCTTCTTGGTGTGGTAGCGTGGTGGCAGCGGTGGTGGCAGTGCTTTCCTCTTCTTGAGGTTAAGTCGCGTCTCCAGTATCCAGTGGTCGCTGGAGGTTCCGTCCTCGTGCACCTTCCAGTCTTGCACGAGCGATAGTGCTTCCGGAGTGACGAGTAAACCTAACGTATCCAAACGCATCACAACTCAATCTTACATGACGAAACCACAATTGCTGGCCTCCGCAGTGACAAGCAGAATGTACTGGGGAACAGTAGACCGCACGAATCCACCTGATTGCAGGGAATAGCACAAAAGTCGTAGATACCCAAGCATAACCTAACCTAACCTAGCCTAACCAAAAGTGGCATTGCTCCACATAACCTGTATCGACGACGGCTCCTGTCCACCCCGTGGTCAAGCAGAATATAGTAGGGTAACGTTGAGCGCGGAAATCCACCGAATAGCAGTTTATAGCATAAATGTCATAGAAATCCTTACCAAGCATTCCAAGGCTACCCGGACGAAACATAGCATAACCCAACCTAACGTGCCGAGACCACCATTACTAGCCACCATAGAGCCATGCAGAACATATTAGTGCAAAAGCCCAGCGCAATACATTGATAAGCCCGAAAGCCGCAGATAACCCGGCATAACATGTGCTACCCTAACCTCTCGAAACGTTGCATAACTCAACATAACGAGCCGCGGCCACTACTCCTTGACTTCCCATAGCCTAGCAGGATATAGTACAGCACAGCGCAGCACAAAAATCCACCGAGTAACAGTCTACAGCACGAAAGTTGAAGCTACCCTAACCAAACCTAACCAAACGTGACATACCTCAATCTAATGTGCCTCGAAAACTGTTACTCGTCTCTCCTGGGCCAAGCAGAAAATAATAGAGCGCAGTAGGGCGCTGAAATCGGTGGATAGCTGTGTACAGCACAGAGGACTGAACTATCCCATCCTATCCTCACCATACGTAACGTAACCAAACGTAACATATCTTGAACTAACGTGACGAGACGTCTATTTCTGCCGTCCCCAGAGCCATGCAGAACATACTAGAGCAATGCGGAGCGCGGAAATACATAGAATAGTTGTGTATAGCACAAAAGCCAAAGCTATCCTATCCTATCGTAACCATACCTGTCATAACCAAACGTAACCTGATTCAGCCTAACGTTGCGCGAAGACTGCTGCTGGCGTCCACAGAGCCAAGTAGAATATACAAGAAGACAGTAGAGCGCAAAAATCCTCCGAGCAGTAGTGTATTTCACAAAAGCCGTTGATATCCTAACCCAACCTGTCCTAACCTAACCTAACCAAACGTGGCGTAACTCAACAGAGCGTCCCCCGACCACTGCTGCTGGCCTCCCCGGAGACGAGCAGAGTGTAGTAGAGCAACGTAGAGAGCACGTATCCGCCGAATAGCAGTGTAAAGCGAAAAAGCCAAGGAGATACTAACCAAGGCTTACTAACATACCCTAACGAAACGTAACACAACACAACCAAACGTACCTAGACCACCGTCACTGGCCACCGCAAAGCCAAGCAGAAGATATTAGAACGCAGTTGGGAGCAGAAATCCACCGAATGGCAGTGAATGTTACGAAAGTCTAAGATATTCCGTCCTAACGTAGCAAAGCTTGTCATATGCAAACGCAGCCTATATAACCTAACGCGGCGAGACCACTACTTCTGGCCTGCCCAGTGCCCAGCAAAGGACATTAGAACGCAGTAGATCACGGAAGTCGGAGGATAGCAGTGTATAGCACAAATGTCTGGACTATCCTGTCCTAACTTCAACAAACGTAACATAACCAAACTTGGCATAGCAAAACCTAACGTGCCGAGACGCAACGTGGTCGCGACACAGACAAGCCGAATGTACTGGAGCACAGTGGAGCTCAGAGATATACCGCATTGCAGTGAATAGCACCAAAGCAGTAGACACTCTAGCATAACCTGACCTAACCTAACCTAACCGAAGGTAGCATAACTCAACATAACGGGCAGAGACCACTGCTCCTGACCGCACCATGGCCAAGCGGAATGTATCAGGTCGCCGCATATAACAGAAATACACTTAATAGGATTTTATGGCACGAAAGACAATGTTATGATGACAACACTTAACCTAACCTAACATAACAGAACGAACCCTAACACCACCCAACGTGCTGCGACCGCTATTGACCGCGTCCCCAGAGTCGAGCAGAGTTTTGTGGAGCAATGTAGAGAGCAGAAATCCGCCGAATAGCAGTGTAGGTTACAAAAGTCGAGGATGCCCTAACATAGCCTGGCCAAACCTAGCCGAACCAAACGTAGCATAAGTGAAAATATAGCTGCGAACACTCCTGCTGGCATCCCCAGAGCCAAGCAGAATGTAGTAGATCAATGTAGAGCGCAGAAATCTACCGAACAGCAGTGTATAGCACAAAAGCCGTTGATATCGTAACCTAAGGTGGCCTAATCTGACCTAACCAGACGCAGCATAACCGAAAATGACGTGCCGCGGCCACTGCTCCTGGTCTCCACGGAGCCAAGCAGAATACAGTAGAGTAGAGCAGATGGCAGAAAACCACGGAAAACCAGTGTACAGTACGAAAGTCAAATGTATCCTCACAAAACTTAACCTACAGTAACCAAACCGAACGTAACCTACCCCATCCTTGCGTGCCAGGACCACTATTGCCCGCACCCCAGGGTTGAGCAGCGTATAGTAGAGCAACGTAGGTCCCAGAAATCCAACAAATTGTAGCGTAAAGCACAAATGTCAAGGAAATCCTAGCCGAACCTTCCTAAGCTCTCCTAACGAAACGTAACCTATCTCAACCCAGGGTGCTGAGACCATTATTACTGGACACACCAGAGTCGAGCAGAACGTATTAGAGCACATTAGAGCGCAGAAATCCGGGGAAAGCATTGTATAGCGCAAAAACCAAAGGGGCCCTTACTATCCTAGCCAAACGTAGCGTAACCGTGCGCAACGTAACTCAAACAAACGTGACGTGACGCTTATTGCTACGCCCACTAAGTCCATGCAGACCATATTACAGGAGTGTAGATCGCAGAAATACAATGAATTGCGGCGTATAGCACAGGAGTCAAAAATACCCTTCCTAATATAACGAATTGTATCATAACCAAACGTAACATAAACCAATCTAACGTGCCGCGCCCACTATTAGTGGCCTCCGCGGAGACGGGCAGTCAATATTAGTTCAATCTAGAGCGCAGAAATCCAGCGAAGAACAGTGTATAGCATAGAAGTCAAAGCTACCCTATCCTAACCTAACAAAATGTTACATAGCCAATCGTAAACTAATTGAAACTGACGTGACGAGGACACAGTTGCTGGCCTCTCCAGAGGCAAGAAGAGAATATTAGAGCGCAGCGGAACGCAGAAATCCACCCAATAGCAATGTGTAGCACGAGAGACAAAGTCACCCTATCGTAACCTGACCAACCGTATCATAAACATACGTTACCGACCACATCCTGATATGCCGAGGACACAATTGCTGGACGTCTCGGAGACAAGCGAAGATACTAGAGCACAGTACAGCACAGAAATGCACTGAAGAGCAGTGTACCGCACAATAGTCAAAGCCACCTCACCTAACCTAACCAATTGTAACATAAGCAACAGTAACCTAACACAATCTAACGTGCCGCGAACACTATTGCTGGCATCCGCGGCACAACGTTCTTCATATTAGAACAACGTAGGCCGCAGCAATCCACCTTATAGCAGTGTATAGCACGAAAGTCAAAGCCATCCCTTCATAACCTAGGAAAGCGTACATAACGAACGTAACATAACATTACCTAACGTGGCGAGAACACTGTTGCTGGCCTCCCGAAAACCAAGCGGAACGTATGAGAGCACAGTGGAACGCAGAAGTCAACCGAATAGCAGAGTATAGCGCATCAGTTAGAGCTACCGATCGCTAACATAATCAATCGTCATATAACCAAACGTAACCTAACTGTACCCAACGTCCCGCGACCAAAATTGTTGGCATCCCAGGGCCAAGCAGATGATATCTAAGCACAGTAGAGCGCAGGAATCCACCGATCAGCAGTGTATAGCACAGTAGTCGAAGCTGGCTATTCCTAGCCTAACCAAACGTAACATAGCCAAATGGAGCCTAATTCAACCTAACCTTGCCTGAACACTGATGCTGGCCACAGATAGCCAAGCAGAGTATACTAGAGGTCAGTAGGGCCCAGAAATTCGCCGCATTGCAGTGTAAAGCACAATAGCCATATACATCCAAGCATTACCTGAACCACCCTGAACCAGCCAAACTCAGCCTAACTCAATATGACGTGCCGAGACCACTGTTGTTGGCCCCCCAAGGACCAATCAGAATATAGGAGAGCACAGTAGAGAGCAGAAATACACCGAGTATCAGTCTATAGCACGAAAGCCGCAGCTATCCTTACCGAATCTAGCACAACCTAACCTACCCAAACGTAACGTAACGCAACCCAACGTGCCGATATCACTATTGCTGGCCTCCACACTGCCAAGCATAGAATATTAGAGCACAGCGAAGCGCTGAAATCCTCCGATTAGCAGCGTATACCACAAGAGCCAAAGCTACCCTGCTCTACCATTGCTAACCGCAACGTAGTCAAGCATAACATAACTCACCCTAACGCGCCGAGACTGCCATTGCTGGCCTCACCAGAGCCAATCAGGGCGTATCAGAGCAATTTGGAGTGCGGAATGCTGCCGCATTGCAGTGAACAGCACATAAGTCGAAGATACCCAGACCTTACTGGAATTAACGTAAACTAACCAAACGCGCCGGGCCAGTAATGCTGGCATACCTAGAGCCAAGCAGAAGATACTAGAGCACAGTAGAGTGCACAAAACCACGGAATAGCAGTGTGTAGCACAAAAGTCATGGGCCTACTGTCCTTTTTTCACGTGGGGGAAATCTTCCAAAGACACCCGGCCCCCTTAGGGGAGGGGGCGGTGTCATATGGGACTTTTACCCACTAAAACACCCAGGATGGCCAGCCCTTCGCATTTCGGTGCACCCTGGAATTCGCGGCGAAGAAATTACCAGGACGCGCCCCCGAAGCAACCGTAGTTCCCTCCCGGCGTGGCGGGAAATCGCACCCGAAACGATCATGTCCATGCGCACGAGTCGGGTCGATTACAGGCACACCCACACCCACACACACAACGCGCATACCACCGCACCGCAGCGCACGCATACCCTGCGTACGCTGCACGACCACCTCGCGACGCCGCGAGCCCGGAACATGGTCTCTAGAACTGACTGGCCCCCACCCGCCAGCCCGTGGTTACCCCGACCTAGGTTACAACGGGAGAGAGAGACGGTCTCCCCGACCGTAGGTACATGGTCGCTTGTGAAGGATGAGGTCTAATGCGTTAACACATCCGGCAGTGCGCGCGCCGCCCTACGGCGCCGCGCTTGCAGCCTCCGCAGCCCTACGCGCGAGGAGCACGCGCTACGCTCGCGGGGTCTCTCCGCGGCCTCTTCCAGTAACATAACCGACTCGCAGAAGGAGGCCACCGCACGCCGTAGAGTGAAAGGTCCCGACCCACCACGCGACAAAGTATCCGGCGCTCGTGAGCCCACGACGGACATCCCCCTAGCGTGTGCTGCGCCGTGTCCCGAACATCCCCGCAGTGATGACACCCAGTCTCACGTTCCCGCCAGATACGGCACAGGTACTCCCCGAAGCACCCGTGGCCGGTTAGCACCTGTATCAGGCGGAAAGTGTGCCGGCAGCCGCTGTGCCTCCATGCATCCAGCACGAGGAGCACAGCCTCGATCGCCCGGTGCCGCCGGCTGCTCGGCTTCGTCAGCCGAGCACGCCAGGCGGTCATCAAGAATCGTCGGACCATTCGCCTCAACGAAACGGCCGCTTCTTCAGGAGCACCGTCGCCGCCAGCGTGTAGGAGAGAGTAAATACGGGCCTACAACACGGCTTGCAGTTCGAACGGCGGAACACCCGCCAGGACCATCGCCGCCTCATGGAATATCGTGCGGTAACCGCTCCCGACCCAGATCGACACCCTGCGAGCGACTCGTCGGAGAATCGCCAGACTGCGCGGACTGGCGACCAGGTCGTTCGCCCAGATCGGAGCCCCGTAAAATGCCACCGAGCGAACGACTCACGTGTAGAGGCGGCGCACCCTTCCGAAGGGCCTACTGTCAAGACCTAACAATACGTAACGTAACCAAACGTAACATATCTAGAGCTAACGTGACGAGACGTCTATTTCGTCCGTCCCCGGAGCTATGCAGAACATATTAGAGCAACGCGGCGCGCAGAAATATATAGAATAGCAGTGTATAGTACAAAGGTCAAAGCTAACCTATCCTATCGCAACCAAACCTGACATAACCAAACGAACATGATTAAGCCTAACGTTGCGCGAAGACTGTTGCTGGCATCCGCAGAGCCAAGCAGAATATACTGGAAGCCAGTACAGCGCAGAAATGCGCCGCAATGCAGAGTCAAGCACAAAAGTCAAAGATGTCCAACCCTGCCTGGCCAAACCTAAACTAACCAAACGCAGCCTAACTTACGGTGACGTGCCGAGATCATTACCCCTGGCTTCCCCAGGGCCAAGCAGAACATACTGGTGTACAGTAGAGCGCAGAAAGCCAAGGAATAGCAATGTATAGCACGAAAGTCAAAGATACTCTCTGCTGACCTAACCACACGTTACGCTACCGAACGCGACCTAACTCAACCTAACGTGACGAGACGTCTATTGCTGTCGTCCACAGAGCCGCGCAGAACATATTAGAGCTGAGTGGAGCGCAGAAATCAGCGGAACAACAGAGTATAGCACAAAAGTCAAAGCTAACGTGTCCCAACCTAGAAAATCGTAACAAATACAAACGTAACATTATCCAACGTATCGCGGTGAGAACGCCATAGCAAGTCTCCGCGGAGCCAAGCAGTTCATAATACAGCAATGTAGAGCGCTGGAATCCACCGTACAGCAGTGTACAGTGCAAGATCCGAACCTATCCAAACCTATATCCCAACCCATCCAAGTGTAACGTAACCAAACGTAGTATGACTCAACCAAACGTGCGTGTCTACAGTAGCTGCCCCCCCCCCCAGAGTCAAACGGCGAATTTTAGGGCAATGAAGAGCGCAGATACCTATAGAATTGCACTGCACAGCACAAAAGTCACAGCTAACCTATCCTAACCTAGCCAATCGTAACATAATCGTACGCAACCGAACTCAAACTAACGCGTCGCGCACACAATTGGCGGCCTGCACAGGGCAAAGCAGAGCATGTCAGAGCGCAGTAGAACGTAGAGATCCATCGAATAGCAGTGTATAGCACAAAAGTCGAAGCTACTCCATCATAACCTAACCAAGCGTAAAATAACAAACAGAACCTGATTCAAGCTTATGTGGCGAAAACACTGTTGCTGGCCTCTCCAGGGCCAAGCAGAACATATCAGAGTACAGCTGAACGCAGAAATCCACCGAATGGCAGTGTGTAGCACAAAACTTAAAGTTATCCTTCACATACGTAACCAGCTTCCGCATAAGCCTTCATAACATAGCACAACCCAACGTGCAGCGGCTACTATTTCTGGCCTCCCTAGAGTCAAGCAGAACGTAGTACAGCACAGCGGCACGCAGAAGTCCACGGAAGAGTGATGTATACTACGAAAGTTAAAGCTATACTAACCGAATCTAGCGTAACATAACCTAACGGAACATAACATCTCTCAAACTAACTTGTCGACACCACTATTACTGGCATTCCCAGAGCCGAGGAGAAAATGTCAGAGAACAGCTTAGAGCAGAAATCCACCGATAAGCAGTGTATAGCACGAAAGTCAAAGCTATATTGCCCTAACCGATCCAAGGGTGATATAACCAACCGTAACATATCTCAACCTGACTTGCCGAGACCATTACTGCTGGCCTCCCCAGGGCCAAGCAGAGCGCATTTGAGCAAAATAGAGCGCAGAAATTGACCGAATAGCAGCGTACAGCGCAAAAGTCAAAGCTAACTTGTCCCAACCTAGAAAATCGCAACATATACAAACGTAAAATTATTCAACCTATCGCGGTGAGAACACCATAGCAAGTCTCCGCGGTGCCAAGCAGTTCATAATAGAGCAATGTAGAGCGCTGGAATCCACCGTACAGCAGTGTACAGCGCAAGACCCGAACCTATCCAAACCTATGTCCTAACCCATCCAAATGTAACGAAGCCAAACGTAGTATGACTCAACCAAACGTGCGCGTCCACAGTAGCTGTCCTCCCCAGAGTCAGACAGAGAATTTTAGAGCAGTGTAGAGCGCAGATACCTATAGAATTGCGCTGCACAGCTCAAAAGTCACAGCTACCCTATCCAAGCCTAGCCAATCGTAACATAATCGTACGCAACCGAACTCAAACTAACGCGTCGCGGACACAATTGGAGGCCTGCACAGGGCCAAGCAGGGCATGTAAGAGCGCAGTAGAACGTAGAGATCCATCGAATAGCAGTGTATAGCACAGAAGTCGAAGCTACTCCATCATAACCTAACCAAGCGTAATATAACAAACAGAACGTGATTCTAGCTTACGTGGCGAGAACAAAGTTGCTGGCCTCCACAGAGCCAAGCAGAACAATTAGATCGCAGTGGAACGCGCAGATCCACCGAATAGCATTGTATAGCACAAAAGTTGAAGCCACCATACCCTAACATAACCAACCGTCAAATGGCAAATCGTCGCATAGCCCAACCCGACGTGCCGCGACCACTATTGCTGGCCTACACAGGCCCAAGGAGAATATATTAGAGCACAGTGTTGTGCAGGAGTCCGCAGGGTGGCAGTGTACACTACGAAATTCGTAGCTACCCTAATCGCACGTGACATAACTAAACCTTAAGTGCCGAGACCACTACTGCAGCCCTCCCCGGAAACAAGCAGTTCATAATAGAGCAGTCTAGATCACAGAAACCCACCGAACAGCTGTGTATAGCACAAATGTCAAAACTACCATACCCCAGCATAGCCAATCGTTATATAACCGAACGTAATATAGCTCGACCCAACGTACTCATACCACTGGGCATGGACTCCCCAGGGCCAAGCAGAATATAGTAAAGTACATTAGAGTGCAGAAGTCCACCATGCATCTATGTATGGCACGAAAGTCACAGCTATCCCTACCGAACTCAGCGCAGCCAGACCTGACCAAACGTAACCCGACGCAACCCAATGCGCCGATACCACGATTGCTGGCGTCCACAAAGCCAAGCAGAAAATATTAAAGCGCAGCAGATCGCAGAAGTCCTCCGATTAGAAGTGTATAGCACAAGAGTCAAATATACCCTGTCCTAACCTAAACAGACATAACATAACCAAACCAAATATAATTCCATCTAATGTGGCGTGAACACTGTTGCCGACCACGCTGGGCCAAGCGGGATAGACTAGATATCAGTAGCGCGCAGAAATCCGCCGCATTGCAGTGTTAAGCACAATAGCCAGGTATATCCAAACATTACCGGATGTAACCTAAACTAACCAAGCGCAGCCAAACTCGTGATAACATTCCGAGACCACTATTGCTACCCTTCCCAGAGCCAAGCAAAGCATATGAGTGGAATGTAGAGAGCAGGCATCTATAGAATCACAGTGTACATCTCAAAAGTCATAGCAACCCTATCCTAACGTAACTTGGGATAGGATAGCATCGACTTTTGTGCTGTACTGTGCTATTCGGTTGATTTCTGCACTATACATTGCTCTACTATTCTCCGCTCGACTCTCGTGATGCCCAGCAACAGTGGCCGTGGTTCGTTAGGTTGAGTATGGTTACGTTCGGTTCGGTTAGGTTAGGTTAAGTTTGGTTAGGACAGCTTTGACTTTCGTCCTATGCAATGCTATTCGGTGGATTCCTGCCGTCTGTTGTGCTCTAATATGCACTGCTTTGCTCTGGGGAGGCCAGAAATTGTGGGCCTCTCTCGTTAGGTACAGTTACATTAAGTTTTGTTAGGATATGTTTGTTTGTGTTAGGTTTGGATATCATTGACATTTCCGATGTACACAGAGATTGTACGGACATGCGTGCTCTACTATGCCCTATAATATTCTGCTTGCCTTTGGGGAAGCCAGCAATAGTGGTCGCGGCACGTTAGGTACAGTTACTCTAAGTTTGGCTAGATTAGATTAGGCCTCGTTAGGTTCAGATATCTTTGACTTTTGTGCTATACGTTGCCATCTGGTGGCTTTCTGCGCTCTGCTGTCCTCTACTGTACTCTGCTCGACTCTGGGGAGGCCAGCAATTATGGTCGCGGCACGATAAATTTTGTTATGTTATGTCTGGTTGTTACGTTTGGTCCGGTTGGTATATGATAGCTTAGACTTTTGTGTTGTACACTGCACTTCGGTGCATTTCTGCGCTGTACGTTTATCTCCTATATTCTGTTCGATACTTGGGAGGTCAGCAATTGTTTCCGCGGCACCTTAGGTTGAGTTAGAGAAAGTTCGGCTACGTTAGGTTACGTTGCGTTACTCTTGGGTAGCTTTGACCTTCCTGTTAGAAGCTGTTGTCAGGTTGAGTCCTCCGCTTTACAGTGCTCTGCACCACTCGGCTCGAATTTGGGGAGCCCAGCAATAGTAGTCTCGGCACGTTATGTTGAGTTAGGCTACGTTTGGTTATGTTACGTTTGGCTTGGTAGGGACTGGGTACCTTTGGCTTTTGCGCTGAACACTGCTATTCGGTGGATTTCTGCTCTCTACTGTGCTCTAATATGCTCTGCCTGGCTCTGGTGCGACCAGCAATTGTGTTCCCGGCTCGATAGGCTCAGTCATGCTAGGTTTGTTTGGGTTACGTCCATTTTGGTTAGGTACGGGTTGCTTTGACTTTCGCGGTACACACTGCTTTCCGTGGGTTTCTCCGCTCTGCTCTGCTCTCCAATAATCTGCCCGTGTCTGGGGAGGCCAGCAACTGTGGCCGCGGCGCGATATGTTCAGTTATGTTACTTTTGGTGATGTTGCGTTTGGTTAAGTTAGGAGAGGTTGGCATTCACTTTCGTGATGCACACTGCCATCCGGTCGATTTCTGCGCCCCACATTGCTCTACTATGCTCTGCTCGTCTATGGGGAGGCCAGTAATGGTGGTCTCGGCACGCTAGGTTGAGTTAGGCTATGTTTGGCTGTGTTATGTTGGTTTGTGTTAGGGTTGGGTAGCTTTGACTTATTCGATATACACTGAATCGCCGCGGGTGTCTGTGATCTTCTGTGCTGTAGTATGTTCAGCTTTGCCCTGTGTAGGTCAGCAATAGTGGTGTGGGGCGGCTAGGTAGCGTTGGGTTTGGTTCGGTTATACTATGTTTGGTTAGGTTAGGAGAGGACAGCTTTGACATTTGTGCTGTACACTGCTATTCAGTGGATTTCGTGGTTCTACTGTGACCCAGTATGCTCTGCTTTGCTCTGGGGGGAGCAGGAGCTGTGACCGCGGAGCGTTAGGTAGAATTAGATAACGTTTGATCGGATTATGCTACTTTCGGTTAGGTTAGGTTATCTGCGACTCTTGTGCTCAACACAGCTATCCTATGGGCTTCTGTGCACCAATGTGCTCTATCATATTCTGCCTGTCCCTGGGTTCGCCAGAAATAGTGGTCGTGGCACGTGAGGTTGCATTATGTTACGTTTGGTTGCTTTGAGATTGGACAGGTTATGTTACGTTAGGCTACGTTATGCCAGGTTAGGTAAGGGTTTCGTCGATCTTTGTCCTTTACGCAGTTGTGCTGCGGTTTTCTGCGCCCTACTGCGCTCTAATATGCTCTGCTTGGCTTTGTGGGTGTCATCAATAGTGGTCTCGGCAGGATGTATTGAGTTAGGTTACGTTTGGTTAGGTTACGTTTGTTTGGGTTAGGATCGGATAGCTTTGACTTTCTTGACTAGGACAGTTATTGGGTGGATTCCTGCCATCTATCCTGCTGTACTCAACTCTGCTCGAACCTGGGGAGGCCAGAAATAGTGGTTGCCGCACGTTGGGGTGAGCCTGTTTACGTTTAACAGTGTTAGGTTTCTCGGGGTTGGGCTAGTATAGCTTTGACTTTTGTGCTCAAAACTGATATTCGATGGACTTCTAGGCTCCACTCTGCTCCATAAAATTCTGCTTCTCTCCGGAGACGCAAACCATAGTGTTTGCGGCACGTTGGCTTGTGTTACGTTACGTTCGGTTAGGCTATGTTACGTCTGGTTAGGTTAGGATATCTTTCATTTTGGGCTTTACACTGCATCCCGCCGGATATCTGCGCTCTATTATTCTGGCTGGATGTGAGGAAGTCGGCAATAGTAGCCTGGGCGCGTTATGTCTGTTTAGGTTACGTATCGTTACGTTGCGTTTGACGAGGTTGGGTTAGGATAGCTTTGACTTTTGTGCTATAGACTGCTTTCAGTGGATTTCTGCGCACAACAGAGTCCTGATTTGCTCAGCTTACCACTGGGGAGGCCGGGAATGGTGGTCTCGGCACATTATATCGAGTTATATTACGTTCGGTTAGGTTAGGCTAGTTTGGGTCTGGTTACGATTGTTACGAATTTTCTGGTATATACTTCCATAGTATGGACTTCTCCGCTTTACCCTCCTCTAATACGTTCTGGTTGGTGATGTGGGGGCCAGTATTTCTGGTCTAGGCACGTCAGGTTAGGTATGGTTGCGTTTGGTAGTGTTACGTTTGGTTAGGTTGTGACAAAGTAACTCTCTCTTTTGTGCCATGCACTGTTATTCGGTGGGTTTCTGCGCTCTACATTGCTCTACTATACACTGCACGACTCTGAGGTGGCCAGCAAAAGTAGTCGTGTCACGATAGGTTGAGTCGTCTTTCGTTTGGTTAGGCTAGCTCCGGTTATGTACGGTTATGGTGGCTTTGACTTGAGCGCTATGCACTGCTGTTCGTTGGATTCCTGCTCTCGACTGTTCAATAATATGCTCTGCTTGGCTCTGTGGATGCCAGTTATTGGTGTCTCGACACGTTAGGTTGAGTTACGTTACGTGTGGTTAGGTTCCGTGTGTCCCGGTTAGGTTCGGGTAGCTACGAGCGTCATGCTATGTACTGGGATTCTTTGGGTTTCTGCTCTCTACTCTCCTTTAATGAGTTCCGCCTGGCTCTGGGGAGGCCTGCAATGGTGGTCTGGGAACGATAGGTTGTATCATGTTGCGCTTGATTATGTTAAGTTTGATTAGGTTAGTACAGGATAACTTCGACTTTTGCGCTATACACGGTTATACGGTGGATTACTGCGCTCCACGTTGCTCTACTATGCTTTACTCGACCCTGCAATGGCCAGGAATAGTGGCGGTGACACGATAGGCTGTGTTATGTCTCGGTTGGTTAGGCTATGTTGGGTTTGGTTTGGCTATGATCGCTTTGACTTTTGTGCTAAGCACTACTGGTCGTAGGATTTCTGCGCTATACTGTACTCTTGTATGTTCTGCTTGTCACTGTGGGGCCAGTGGTAGTGGCCTCGGCTCGTCAGGTTTAGATAGTCCATGTTAAGTTGGGTTAACTTTGGCTGGGTTATGCTGGGGCACATTTGACCCTTGCGTTATACGTAGCTATTTGGTGCCGCCCTGCGCTCTCGTGTGCTCTATTATATTCTGCTTGGATCTGGGGATTCCAGCAATAGTGCTCTCCGCACGTTCGGTGCAGTTATGGTACGTTTGTTTATATTACGTTTGGTATGGTTAGGACAGGATAGCTTAGACTTTCGCGCTGTACACTGCCATTCGGTGGATTTCTGCGATCTGCATTGCTCTACTATACTCTGCTCGATCCACGTTACACGGGAGTCACGTTAGATTGAGTTATGTTACGTTTGGCTACGCTACGGTTGGTTAGGTTCGGAGGAACTTGATATGGATTTTGCGCGATACACTGCTATTTGGTCGATGTCTGCACCCTACGGTGCTCTAATATGTGTGCTTGGCTCTTGGAGGGCCAGCAGTAGTCGTACCGGCACGTTACGAAGAGTTATGCTACGTTCGGTTAAGTTTGGTTAGGGCAGGTTAGGTAAAGGTATCTTTGACTTTTACGCTTTGCACTGCAATGCGGCGGATTTCTGCTCTCTTCTGTTTTCTAGTATATTCTGGTTTAATCTGCGGAAGTCAGCAATAGTGGCCTTGCAACGAAAGGTTGAGTTATGTTACGTTTGGTTAGGTTATGTTAGGTTAGGATAGGAGATTAATATGCTCTGCCTGTCTCTGTACATGCCAGCAATTGTGGACTCGGCACGTTAGATTAAGTTATGCTACGTTAGGTTAGGCTATGTTGATTTGGGTTAGGTTTGTACAGCTCCGTCTTTCGTGTTATACACTGTTGTTCCGTGAATTTCCGCGCTCTACTATGCTCTCCTATATTCTGCTTGCCCGTGGTGAGTCCATTAATATTGTTCGCGGGAAATTATGCTGAGTTATGCTGCGTTTGTGTAAGTCCTGCCGGTTTGTGTTAGGCATGGGTAGCTGAGGCTTTTCGGACATACACCGCGGTTCTATGGACTCCTCCGATCTACTATACGCTAATATGTTCTGGCTGGCTCTGGGGATGCCAGAAATCGCGGTCGCGGCACGTTAAGCTGTGTTAGGATACGTTTGGTTATAATGCGATTGGCTATTCTTGGAGGTGATAGCTCCGACTTTTGCGATATACACTGCTATTCGGTCGTTTCCAGCGCGCTACCGTGCTCTGGTATGTTCAGCCTGTCACTGGGAAGACCAGCAATAGCGGTCTCGGCACGTTACGTTTCGTTTGGTTACCTTCGGTTAGGTTAGGTTAGGCCAAGTTTGGATAGGATAGCTTTTACTCTTGTGCTATGCACAACTATTCGGCTGATATCTACGCTCCGCTGTGCTCTTGTATATTTTGCTTAGCTAGGGGAAGTCCAGCAGCATCGCTCTCGGCAGTTTACGCTGAGCTATGTTATGTTTGGTTATGTCACGTTGATTTAGGTTAGGTTTGCATAGCTTCGATTTTCGTGGTATAAACAGCTGCTCGGAGGAATTCTGCACTTTACTGGGCTCTAGTCTATTCTGATTTATCCTGTGGAGGTCAGCAATAGTGGTCTGGGTACGTTATGTTCTGATAGATTACGTACGCCTCTGTTACGTTTGGCTGGGTTAGGAAAGGATACATATGACTTTTGTGCTATACACTGCTGTGCGGTGAATTTCTGCGCTCAACTGTGCTACAATATGCCCAGCTTGGCTCTGGAATGCAAGCAATAGTGGCCTCGGCATGTTAGGATGTGTTAGGTCACGTTTGGTTATGTTCGGTTATTCTTGGTTTGGTTAGGATAGCTTCGATTTTACTGCTATACATTGCCATCCTTTGCTCTTCTGCGCTCCACTCTCCTTTAGTATGTTCTGCTTGGCAATCGGGAGGTCAGCAATAGTGGACTCGGCTCGTTACAGTTTGTTAGTCCACGCTTGGTTCGGCTAGGTTGGGACAGTTGAGGTTACGTTATCTTCGACGTTTGTGCTGTTCGTTGCTGTTTGGTGGCATACTGGGCTCCTCTATGCCGTAGCGTATTCTGCTTCGCTCTGGAGATACCAGTAATAGTGTCCTCGGCACGACAGAATAAGTTAGGTCACATTTTGTTATATTACGTTTGGATAGGTTAGGTAAGGGTGGCTTCGGCTCTTGTGGTATGCACTGCTATTCGCTGGATCTCTACGCTCTACATTTCTCTACTATACTATGCTCTACAGTGGTGAAACCAATAATAGTGTTCACGGCCCTCCAGTTTAAGTGGAAATACATTCGGTTATGTTACGTTTGGATAGGGTAGGAGAGGAAAGCTTTCACTTTTGTGACATACACTGCGATTCTATGGACCTCCGCGCTCTACTCCCCTCCAATATGTTCTGCTCGACTCTGTAGAGGCGAGCGTTAGTGTTCGCGGCACGATACGTAAGGTTAGGTTACGTTTAGTCATGTCACGATTGGTTATGTTAGGACAAGATGGCTTCGACTTTTGTGTTGTACTCAGAGATTCTATGGATTTCTGCCCTCTGCACTCCTCTAATATGTTCTGCTTGGCTCTTGGGAGGGCAGCAATAGAGGTCACGCCACGTTAGGCTGACATATGTTACGTTTGGCTATGTTAGGTTATGACAATTGCGGTTAGTGTAGCTCTGACTTTTGTACTACATACTGCTGATCGCTGGATTTCTGCATTCTACTGTGCTCTAGCATGTTCTGCTTGCCTCTGTGGAGGCCAATAATAGAGGTCTCTGTACGTCCGGTTGATTTAGGCTACGCTTCGCTGCGTTACGTTTGGCTAGTTTACGACGGGATGTGTTCGACTTTTGAGCTATGTACTGCAATGAGATGGAATTCTGCAGTCTTCTGTCTTCTAGTACACTCTGCATGGAACTGGGAGCGAGTAATAGTGTCATCGGCACGACAGGCTGAGTTAGGTTACGTTCGGGTATGAAACGCTTGGATATGTTTGGATAAGGTAACTTTGACCTTTGTTTGACGCACTGCGATTCTATGGATTTCTGCGCCCTGCCCTACACTCATATGCTGTGCTATGGTCCGGGATGGGTACCAATAGTGGTATCGGCGCGCTAGGATGGTATATGTTACATTAGCTTTCGTTACGTTCATCTTGGTTTGGAGAGGACAGCTTTAAGTTTTGTGCTGTACATTGATATTCGGTGGATTTGTGCGCTCTACTGTGCTCTATCCTAATCTGCTTGGCACCGGGGGACCAGCAGTAGTTGTCGCGGCACGTTATGCTTAGTGTCGCTAAGTCAGGTTCGGATACGTTAGTTGCGGTCGAGTTTGGGAATCCCTGACTTTTCTTCGGTATACCGCGATTCTATGGATTTCTCCGCCCTGCGCGCATCTAATATCCTCTTCTTGGCTCAGAGCAGGCCTGTAATTGAGGTGGCGGCACGCTAGATTGGGCTTCGTTAAGTTTGGCAATGTTACGTCTGGTTAGGTTAGGTTAGCCTCGGCTAGGCTTGAATAGCTTCGACTTTTCTGCTTTTCACAGCGATTCGGTGGATTCCCAGGCTCTACTCTCCTCTATTATGTATCGCTTGCCTCTGTGGATGCCAGCAATAGCGGTAGGGACACGCTAGAGTGTGTCAAGTTGCGTATGGTTCTGTTACGTTTGGTTAGGCTAGGATAGGATAGTTTAGACTTCTGTGCTATGCACAGCTGTTCGCTGGATTTCTGCGCCCTACATTGTTCTACTACACTCTGGTCGACCCCGGGCGGCCAGAAACAGTATTGTGGGAACGTTAGGTTGAGTTAGGTTACGTTTGGTTAGGTTTGGTTCGTCCGTGTTACGTTATGGTAGCCTTGACTTTTCTGCCATACATCGCCATGTCATGAACTTCTGCTCTCTACTCTCCTCGAACATGTTCTGCTTGGACCTGGAACAGCCAGCAACTGCGGTTTCGGCACGTTATATTGTGTTAGGCTGCGTTAGATTACGTTAGGTTGGGAGACGTTAGGTCAGGATATCTTTGACCTTTGTGATTTACACTGAAGTGGTGCGGGTTTGGGCACTCTACTGCTCTCTAGTATATTCTGCTTCTCTCTGGGGTGTTCAGCAATAGTGGTTTAGGCATGTTTGGCGCAGTTATGACACTTTCGGTTATGATACGTTTGGCTAGGTTAGGCCAGAGCAGCTTTCCCATTTGCACTGTACACTAATGTTCGGTGGATTAATGCCCTCTACTGTGATAGGATAATCTCTGCTTCGCTCTGGTGAGGTCAGGAATACTGGTCGCGGCACGTTAGGTTGGGATAGGCTACGTTTGGTTGCGTTACGTTTGGTTAGGTTAGGGATCATAGCTTTGACTTTTGCCCCATACACTGCTTTTAGGTGGTTTTCTGCGCTCTACTGTGCTATAGTAAGCTCTGCTTGGCTCTGGGCATGCCAGAAATGGTGGTTTCGGCACGCCAGGTTGAGATAGGCTACGTTTGGCTAGAATATGTTTGTTGGGGTTAGGTGTGGATAGCTTCGACCTTCGCGGTGTACACTGTTATTCCGTCAATTTCTACACTCTACAGTTCTCTACTATACTCAATTCGACTCTCGGGAGGCCAGAAATAGTGGTCGCGGCACGTTAGTTTGAAATATGTTACGTCTCGTTATGTTAGGTGTGGTTACGTTAGGACTGTGTTTTTTCGACATTTGTGCTGTACGCTGCCATTCCATGGACTTCTGAACTCTAGTCTACTGTAATATGTTTTGCTTGGCGATGGGGAGGCCAGCAATGGTGGTCTAGACACTTCGGGTTCGATTATCCTGCGTTTGGATATGTTACGTTCTGTTAGGTTAGGTGAGGACAGCTTTGACTTTTGTGCTGTATACTGGTATTCAGTGGACTACTGCGCTTTAATTTGGACTAATATGCTCTGCCTGGCTTTGGGGAGGCCAGCAATAGTGATCTCGGCACTCTCGGTTTAGTTAGGTTTCGTTTGACTAGGTTATGTTCGTTTGGGTTTGGTTTTGCTATCTTCGACTTTCTTCGCATATACTGTTATTCGGCAGACTTCGGCGCTCTACTGTAGTCTACTACACTCTGCGCGACACCGGGCAGGCCAGCAGTTACGGTCGGTGCACGTTAGGTTGAGTTAGGTTACGTTACGTTATTTTACGGTTGGTTACGATAGGAGGGGCTAGTTGCAGCTTTCGTACCATACACTGCTGTTCGGTGGATTTCTCTTCTCTACATAGCTCTACCATACTCTGCTCGACACTGGGGTGGCCACTAATAGTGGTCTCGGATCGTTATGTTGAGTTATGCTACATTTGGTTGGGCTATGCTGGTGTTATGTTAGGGTAGCGTTGACTTTCGTGGTATACATTGTCATTTGGTTGATTTCCGCATCCTTCTGCGACCTACTATACTCTGCTCGGCTGCGGGGATGCCAGCAGTAGCGTTCGCTGCATGTTATGTTTAGTTAGGTTAGGTTTGGCTATGTTACGGTTGGTTATTTTAGGAGAGGATAGCTTTGACCTTTGTGCTATACACTGCTATTCGGTGGACCACGGCGCTCCACTGTGATATTATATGTTCAGCTTTGCCCTGGAAAAGACAGCAATATCGGTCTTGGCGCGCCATGCTGAGTTAGGCAACGTTCGCTTGGGTTAGGTTAGGTCAGGTTAGGTCAGGATATCTTTGACTTTTGTGCTATACACTATCTCTGCGGATGTCTGTGATCTACTGTAGTGTAGTATATTCAGCTTGTCTCTGGTGAGGTCAGCAATAGTGGCATAGAGCAATTAGGTGGTGCTAAGTTACGTCTGGTTATGCTACGTTTGGTTAGGTTGGGCAAGGGCAGCTTTGCCTTCTGTGCTATAAACTGCTATTCGGTGGTCTTCTGCGCTCTGCTGCGATCTAATACGCCCTGCTTTGCTTTGGGGTGGCCAGAAACGGTGGCCGCGGCGCGTTAGGAAGGGTTAGGTTGCGGTTGGTTAGATTAGACTTGTTTGGGTTATGACAGGATGTCCTTGACGTTTGCGCAGTACACAGGAATGCGGTCAACTTCTACACTCTACTGTGCTGTAGTATGTTCTGCTTGGCCGTGAGGGAGGAGGGTAATTGTGGTTTCGTCAAGTTAGGTTGATACACGCTTCGTTTGGTCATGTTACGTTAGCTATGGTTAGCTTTGGGTGGCCTCGACTTTTCTGACATGCACTGCGTTTCTATGGGTTTCTGCGCTCCACTCTCCTATATTGTGCTCTGTTTGGCTCTTTGGAGACCAGTAATAGCGGTCGTGAAACGATATGTTGGGTTAGGTTTTGTTTGGTTAGGCTAGGATTGGTTATATGTTTGGATATGGTGTCTTTGTCTTTTTTGTTATACATTGCTATTCGTTGGCCTTCTGGGCTCTACATTGCTCTACTATACTCTGCTCGGCTATGGCGAGGCCAGAAATGGTGGCCGTGGCACGTAACTTTGTATTCGGTTACGCATGACCTGGTTCGGTTAGGCTAGGGTAGGGGATGATAGCATTGACTTTTGAGCCTTACACTACTATGTGGTGGATTTCCGCTATCTTCTGTGCTCTAATATTCTCTGCTTGACAATGTGGATGCCAGCAATAGTGGTCTCGGCGCTTTGGGTTGCGTTATGCTACGATTGGTTAGGTTACGTTTGCTACCGTTGTGTCTAGGTATATTCCACTTGCGTGGTATACCCTTAGATTCTCTACTATACTCTGCTCGGCTCTGGGGACGCCAGTAATGGTGGTCCCGGCACGATAGTTTCATTTAGGCTACGTTTGGTTATGTTACGCCTTGTATGGGTAGGGGAGCATAGCATTCACTTTTGTGCTCCACGATACTAGTCGGTAATTTCTGCACACTACTGAGATCAAGTGTGCTGTGCTTTGCTCTCGGGAGGACAGAAATAGCGGCCGCGGCGCGTTATGTTGGATTAGGTTACGTTTGGTAAGGTTAAGTTTGTTTACGTTAGGTTCGGATAGCTTTGACCTTCTCGACATAGACACCTATTTGGTGAATTTCTGCGCTCTACTGTGCCCTACTATGCTCTGCTCGACGATGGGTAGGCCAGAAATAGTGGGCGCAGCAGGTTAGGTTGTGTTAGGTTGCATTTGGTCATGCTTTGATTGGTTGGGTTAGGAGGGGCTAGCTATGGCGTTTGTGCTACACAATGCTGTTCGTTGACTTTGACGCCCGGCTGTGATCTGATATGTTCAGCTTGCCTCTGTGAAAGGCAGCAGTAGTGTTCTTGGCACGTTAAGCTGTGTTATTCAACGTTTGTCTTGGTTACGTTGTGTCAGGTTAGGTTAGGGTATGCTTGCCTTTTGTACTATACACTGAAACGCCGCGTATGTATCTGATCTATCGTGCCGTAGTATATTCTGCACTACCCTGGGGAGGACAGTAATAGTGGTCTCTGAACGATAGCTTGAGTTTGGTTGCGTTCGATTCGGTTACGGTCATGTCTGGGTAGGTTTGACATTCTTGTTATGGAATGTTATTCGGTGGATTCCTGCGCCCTACTGTGATCTCGTATTTTCATCTTGTCTATGTTAAAGACAGCAATAGCGGTCTCGACACGTTACGTTAGATTTCGCTACGCTTGCTTGGGTTAGGTTAGGTCTGTTTGGGGTAGCATTCCTATGACATTAGTGCTTTACACTGCAACGCCGCGGATATCTGTGCTCTCCTGTAGCCTAGTCAATTCTGCTCGGCTCTGGGGAGGTCAGCAGTAGTGTTGCAGGTCGGTTAGTTGTCTTTAGGTGACGTAAGGTTATGTCGCGTTTGGTTATGTTAGGCAAGGACAGCTTTGAGTCTTGGGCTATTCACTGATATTCGGAGGACATCTGTGCTCTACTGTCATCTGATATGCTCCGCTTGGCCCTGGGGATGCCAGTATTAGCCGTATCGGCACATTAGATAGATTTGGGGTACGTTTTGCTATGTTACGTTAGCTTGGGTTAGGTTTGGATAGCTTCGACCATTCTCCTATAGACTGCGATTCCATGGACCCCTGCCCCCTACTCTCCTCTAGTATGCTCTGCTTGACCCTGTGAGGTCAGCAATACTTTTCGCGCCACGTTACGTCGAACTAGATTACGTTTGTTTAGGTTAGTTTGGGATGGGTTAGGATAGGATAGCTCTGACTTCTGTGCTATACACGGCTATTCGGTGGATATCAGCGCTCTACTGTGCTCCGATATGTTCCTCTACGTACTGGCGATACCAGCAATGTTGGTCTAGGCACGTTAGGTTGGATTATGATGCGCTGGGCTATGTTACGTATGGCTATGTTAGGATATGATAACCTTGACTTTTGCGTTATATACTGCTATTCTGTGCGTTTCTGTGCTCTACGTTGCTCTGATATACGTTGCTTGACTCTGCGGTGTCCAGCGATAGTGGTCGTGACACGATAGGTTGAGTTAGTCCACGCTTGGCTATGTTCGGTTAGGTCAGGTTGGATCAGGATATATTTACTTCTGTGCTATACGCTGCTGCTTGGTGGCTTCCTGCGTTCTACTGTGGTCTAGCATATTCTGCTATGCTCTGGAGTTTCCAGTAATAGTGGTATCTGGACGATAGGTTAACTTATGTAACGTTTGGTGTTATCACGTTTGGGTAAGTTAGGACAGTGTAGTTTCGACTTTAGTGCTATACACAGCTATTCGCTTGGAGTCGACGCTCCGCATGGCTCTACTATTCTCTGCTCTACTC
>NW_016908195.1:528177-549833 GCF_001483705.2 Eufriesea mexicana | reverse complement strand
TGTAAGACAGCAATAGTGGTCTTTGGGCGTCAGGCTTATTTAGGCTACGTTTGCATATGACAAATTTGGTTACGTTAGGATAGAATAGCTCAGACTTTTGTGCCGTTCAAATCTATTCGTTGGATTTCTGCGCAATACTCCGCTCTAATATGTTCCGCTTGACTCTGGGGTGGCCGGAAGTATTTGTCTCGGCACGTTAGGTTTAGCTATGGTACGTTTCGATAGGGTGGGTTAGGGTGGCATGGTTAGGACTTCGTTGACTCTTGTGCTTTACACAGCTATTCGGTGGATTCCTGCGCTCTAAATCTCTCAATTATACACTGCTCGACTATGTGGAGGCGAGCAACAGTGGTAGGGGCACGTTATTTTGGGTTAGGTTGCGTTCGGTTATGCGAGGTCGAGTTAAGTTTGGTTAGGGTAGCATAGACTTTCGTGCTATACACTGTTATACGGTGGATTTTCATGATCTGTACTGCCCTACCGTATACTGCTGCGTTGCTGCAGTATATTCTGCTTGGGTCTGGGGAGGCCAGAAATAGTGGTCTCAGAACGTTAGCTTGAGTTATGCCACGTTTGGACATGTTACATCTGGTGGGTTAGGATTGGATAGTCTAGTCTTTTGTACTATAAAATGCCACCCGCGGATTCCTGTGCTCTACAGCGCTATTGCATATTCTCCTTCGGTCTGGGGAGGCCAGCAGTAGTGGTCTCGGCACGTTAGGTTGAACTTGGTTACCTTTGGCTAGTTTAGGTTGGGTAAAGTTCGGTAAGGACATCTTTGACTTCCGTGCTACGCAAGGTTGTTCGGTGGACTTCCGTGATCGACTGCGCCCTACAATATTCTGCTTGGCACCAGCGAGGCCACCAATGGTGGCCGCGGCACATTATTTTGAAGTAGGCTACGTTTGGTTATGCTATGTCAGCTTGGGTTATGCTTGGATATGTACGACTTTTATGCTATACACTGCGGTTCTATGTATTTCTGCGCTCTGCTGTCCTCTAGTACGTTCTGCTCGGCTCTGGGTAGACCAGCAATGGTGGTCGCGGTACGTTAGGCTGGGTTATACTACGTCTGATTATATTACGATTGGATATATTAGGATAGGCTACTTTGACTTTTGTGCTATGCACAGCCGTTCGGTGGATTTCGGCTATCTGATGTGCTGTATGCTCTGCTTGGCTCTTCGAAGCTCAGCAATGACGGTCGCCGCACTTTACGTTGAACAATGATACGTTTGGCATGGTTAGTTTATGCCAGGATTGGCCAGGGCACCACCGGCTTTTGTGCTATACGCTCTTATTCGGTGGATTGCTGCGCACAACATTGCTTTACTATACTATGCTCGACTCACGGGAGGAGTGCGATTGCTGTCGTGGCACATTACGTTCAGTTATGTTACGTTTTGTTAAGTGAAGTTAGGTTACGTTTGGTCAGGGGAGCTTTGACTTTCGTGCAATAACCTGTTTTTCGGTGTATCTCTGTGATCTACTGTGCTCTACTACACTCTGCTCGGCTATGGGAGGGCCAACAGCAGTGGTCGCTGCACGTAACGTTGAGTTATGCTGTGTTTGGTTAGGATAAATTAGGTCACGTTATGCTAGAATATCCACGGCTTCTGTGCTCTTCACTACATGGCGGTGGATTCCTGCGCTCTACATTGTTCTACTCTATTCTTCTTGGCCCTGGGGATGCCAGCAGCAGAGGGCGGGGGTTATGTTGAGTCATGCTACGTTCGGTTAGGCTAGGTTAGGCCAGGTTAGGTAAGGACATCCACGACTTTTGTAGCATACACTGCTGTTCGTTGGATTTCTGCGTTCTAAATTGCTCTACTATTTCTACATTGCTCTACTATACTCTGCTCGGACAATAGCGGGCACGGCACCTTAGGCTGAGTTGGGTGCGTTTGGTAAGGTCATGTTCTGTTAAGTGTTGTTAGAGTATCTTTGACTTCCGTGCTGTACACTGTAGTTAGTTGGATATCTGTGATCTACGCTGCACTACTACATTCTGCTTGGCTCTGTGGAGGCCAGGACCAGTGGTCGCGGCAAGCGCCACTGAGCTATTCTACGGTTCGTTAGGTTAGGCTACGTCAGGTGGTGTTATAATACCGTCGACTTCTGCGCTATTCACAGCAATGCGGTTGATTTCTGTGCACTACCGCGATCTAGTACATTCCACTTGTCCCTGTGGAGGCCAGCAATGGTGGTCTCGTCATGTTATGTTGTGCTAGGTTGCGTTTGGGTTTGTCACGTGTGGCTATGTTAGGGTATGTTACTTTGACTTTCGTGCCATACACAGCTTTTCGGCGGACCTTTGTGAACTACTGCGCTCTGCTACAATCAGCTTTGCTCTGGGTAGGCCAGGAGCAATGGTCTCGGCACGTCATTTTGTGTTGTGCTACGTTTCATTAGGTTAGATTAGGGCAGCTTATGCTAGGATATCAGCCACTTTTGTGCTATTCACTGCAATGCGGCCGATTTCTGCGCTACACTGTGCTCTAGCGTTTTCTGCTTGCCTCTGGGGGGGGGGGGCTAGCAATTGTGCTCTCAGCACGTTAGGTTGAACTATGCTACGTTCAGATATGTTACGTTTGGGAGTTTAGGAGAGGATAGCTTAGACTTTGCGCTGTACACACCAATCCGCGGATTTCCGCGCACTACTTTGTTCTTATACTTTCTGCATGGTGCTGTGGAGGTCATCGATATTAGTCTCGGCATGTCAGGTCGAGTTATATTAAATTTGGCTAGTTTAGGTTGGCCTATCTTCGGTAAGGGTATAATCGACTGTCGCGAGATACACTGTTGTTCGGTGGATTTCAGCAACTCGACTGCGCTCTACTACATTCTGCTTGGCCCTGGGGAGGCCAAGGATAGTGGCCGCGGCAAGTTATGTTTAGGTAGGCTTAGCTTGATTATGTTAATATTGGATATATTAGGATATAAAAGGTCTGCCTTTTGTGCTATATACTGCTATTCGGCGGAATTCTGCGCCCTACTCTTTTCTAATATCCTCTGCTTGGCTCTGGGGAGGCGCGCGATAGTGGTCTCGGCGGGTTTGGTTGAGTTATGTTACGTTGGGTTATGTTAGGTTATGTCAAGCTCGGTCAGGTTATCTTCAACTTTCGGGCTATTCGCTGCAATGCGGTGGATTTTTGCACTCTACTCTGCTCTAGTATGTTCAGCTTGGCTCTTGGAGGGCAAGGAACGGTGGTATCGGATGGTTGCTTCGAGCTATGTACGTATAGTTAGATTTGGTTAGGTGTGGTTTGGTTAGCATAACTTTCACTTTTGTGTTTTGCACTGCAATGCGGCGTATTTCTGCAGTCCGCTGCGCTCTAGTATGCACTGCTTGGCTCTGTGGCAGCCTGCAATATTGGTCTCGGCAAGTTAGGTTTTGTTAGCCAACGTTTGGTTAGGTTATATTGGTTTTGGTTAGCTATGGATAGCTTTGACTTTCGTGGTATAAGCTACCATTCGGTGGATTTCTTCGCTCTAATTTGGCCTGCTTGGCTCTGGGATTGCCGGGATTCGCGGTCGCTGCACGTTAGGCTGTGTTAGGTTACGTTTGATTATATTAAGATTGGCAATCTTTGGAGGCGATAGCACCGACTTTTGCGCTATAAACTGCTTTTCGCTGGAATTCTGCGCTCTACATTTCTGTAGTATGTTTAGCCTGGCACTGCGAAGGCCGGCAATAGTGGCCTCGGCACGTCATGTTGAGTTAGACTACGTTTGGTTAGGGAAGGTTAGGCCAGGTTAGGTATGGGTATCTTTGACTTTTGTGCCAAACACAGCAATGCGGCGGATTTCTCTGATCTACTGTGCTCTGGTTTATTCTGCTTTGCTCTGGGGAGGTCAGCAATAGTGGTGTCTGTCTGTTAGATGGAGCTAGAATCCGTTCGATTTTGCTACGTTAGGTTAGGTTATGGCAGGACAACTTTTTCTTTTGCGCTGTACGCTGTTATTCAGTTATTTGTATTTCTGCGCTCTACTGTGATATAATGTGCTCTGCTTTGCTCTGGGGTCGCAAGAAACAGTGGCTACTACGCGTTATAAAGAGTTAGGTTACGTTTGTTTAGGTCAGATTTGTTTGCGTTTGGATAGGCTATCTTTGACTTTTGTGCTGTAAACTGAAATGGGGTGGATTTATGCGGTCTGGCGTGCTCTAATACGTCCAGCTTGGCTCTCGGAGAGCCAGTAATTGCGATATCTGAACGTTACGTTGAGTTGTGCTACGTTTGGTTAGGTTAAGTTTGGTCAGGTTTGGTCGGCATATCCTTGACTTTTGTGCTATGTACTGCGATTCTGCGAGTTTCTGCTCTCTACTGAACTCTGATATCTTCCGCTCGAATCTGGGGAGGCCAGCAATAGTTGTCTCATCCCTTTAGGATTAGTTAGTCTACGTTTGGTTAGGTACGGCTAGGTTGGGTTAGGTTAGGATAGCTTTGACTTTTGTACTGAACGCTGATATTCTATAGCCTTCTGAGCTCTACTGCGCCCTACGACATTCCTCTTGTCTCTGGGGACGCCAGCAAAAGTGGTGGCAGCACGTTAGGTTGAGTGACGTTACGTTTGGTTATGTCAGGTTTGGTTGGTTAGGTCAGGAAATCATTGACCTTTGTGCTAGTCACTTCAATGCGTAGGATTTCTGCGCTCTGGTGCGCTCTAATATGATCAGCTTGGATCTGGGGAGGCGAGTGATAGTGGTCTGGGCTCGTCAGGATAAGTTATGTTACGTTTGATGATATTCGATTTGAATGGGTTGTGATAAGTTGGAGTTGGCTTTTGTGCTATACACTGCAATTCGGTGGCTTTCTACCCTCTACATTGCTGTACTATACTCCGCTGGACTCAGGGGAAGCCAGTAATAGTGGTCTCGGCACGTTACGTTTGACCAGGTTATGTTTGTATTTGTTAGCTTTGGACAGCTTCGACATTTCTGCTATAATCCGCGATTCTACGGATTTATATGCTCTATTCTCCTCTAATATATTCTGCTTGGCTCTGGGTTGGCCAGCAATAGTGTTCGCGTCACGATATGTTGAATTATATTGCGTTCGTTTATGTTACATTTGGACAGGTTAGGATGGGATAGTTCTGACTTTTGAGCTACACACTGATATTTGGCGAATTTCTAAGCTCTACAATGCTCAATTATACTCTGCTCGACTCTGGGGAGGCCACTAAGGGTGGTCCCGGCACGTTAGGCTGAGCCAGGCAACGTTTGGTTAGTCCACGTTTGTTTGTGTTAGGTTAGGATAGCACTGACATTCGTGGCGTACACGGTTATTACGCGGACTTCTACGCTCTACTGCGCTCTACTGTGTTCTGCTTGGCCAGGTGGTGTCCAGCAATAGTGGTCGCGGCTCTTTATGTTGAGTTAGGTTACGTGCGGTTAGGCTGTGTGTGCTTTGTTAAGGTTTGGATTGATTTGACTTTTGTGCTATACGCTGCGATTCAATGGATTTCGGCACCCTACTGTCCTTTAATATGTTCCGCTTGGCTCTGGGAAGGACAGCAGTAGCGGATTCAGCTCGTTAGGTTTAGTTGGTCTGGGTTTGGCTATGTTAGGATTTGACAGGGAATGTTTTGAGATCCTTTTAACTTTTGTGCTATTCGCAGATATTTGGTGGCCTCCTGCGCTCTACTGTGCTCCAGTAAGTTCTGCTTGGTCCTGAGAATTCCAACAATAGTGGTCTGGGCACCTTAGGCGCAGTTAGGTTTCGTTTGGCTGGTTACGGTCTGTTTGGGTTAAGTTAGGATACCTTTCACTTCTGTTCTGCGCACTGTAATGCGGTGGACATCTGCGCCCTACTGTGCTGTAGTATGCTGTCCTTTCCTCTGGGGAAGCCAGCAATAGTGGTCTCGGCACATTAGGTTGAGGTAGGACAAATTCGTCTAAGTAACGTTACATTTAGTTAGGATTGGATAGCTTCGAATTTTCTGCTATAGAATGCGACCCTATGGATTTTTGCTCTATGCTCTCCTTTATTATGCACAGCTTGACTTAGTGGATGTCAGAAATACATGTGGCGGCACGTGAGGCTGAGTTATATTATGTTAGGTTAGGATAGGTTAGGTAGGGTTAGGTTAGGTTGGCATTAACTTTTGTGCTAAATGCTGATTTTCGGTGGATTTCTGCGCTCTGCTTTGCTCTTATATGTTTAGCTTGACCTTGGGAATACCGGCAATTGCCGTCTAAGCAAGTGAGGTGTAGTTAAGTTACGTTTGATCACGTTACGTTTGGCTATATTGGACGACAGCAGCTTTCGCGTTTGTTCCATACACTGCTGATCAGCGAGTTTACGTTTGGCTATATTGGACGACAGCAGCTTTCGCTTTTGTTTCATACACTGCTGATCAGCGAGTTTCTGCGCACTAATGTCATCTAATATGATCTGCTATGCCCTGACGAGGCTAGAAATTGTGGTCACGCCACACTAGGTTGTGTTATATTACGTTTGGCTTGGTTATGATTTGATAGGCTACGACACAGCAGTTTTGACGTTTGTGTTATTGATTGAAATTCGGCCGAGTTCTACGCGCTACTGTGCTCCAGCGTATTCTGCCTGGCGCTGCGTAGGCCAACAATAGCCGTCTCGGCACGTTAGGCTGTGTTTTGTTACGTTCTGTAATGTTACGTTTGGTTAAGTTAGGACATGGTAGATCTGACTTTTGTGCTATAAACAGATATTCGATGGATCTCTGCGCTTTGCTGTGTTGTAGTGTCCTCTGCATATCTCTGGGATGACGGCAATAGTGGCCTCTACACGCTAGGATATGTTAGGTGACGTTTGGTTAGGTTAGGTTAGTCCGGGTTAGGTTAGGACAGCTTTGACGCTTTTGCTATACATTACCATTGCTTGGACTTCTACGCTCTACTCTCCTTTAATATGCTGTGTTTGGCGTTGCGGAAGCCAGCAATAGTGATCTAGGAACGTTTGATTTTATTCCGTTGCGTTCGGTTATGTTACGTTTGGCTAGGATTGGATAGGGTATCTATGACTCTTGTGCAATACTCTGCAATTCCATGGGTTTCTGCACTCTTCATTGCTATATTATACACTGCTTGAACCTGAGGTGGCCGCATAAGTGGTCGCTGAATGTTTGGTTGAATTTGGGTACGTTAGGTTGTGTTACAATTGGTTGGGTTAGGAGAGGATAGGATTGACTTTTGCTCTGTACACAGATATTTGGCGGATATCTGCGCTCTACGTTGCCCTAATAGGCTCTGAATGGTACTGGTGGGGGGGGGGGGCAGGAATAGTGGTTAAGGTCCTGCATTTGGCGTTAGGTTACGTTTGGTTATGATACGTTTAGATAAGTTAGGGCAGGTCAGCCTAGACTCTTGTTCCATACATTGCTATTCGGTGGACTCCTGCGCTCTGCTGTGCTCTAGCATATTCAGCTCGTATCAAGGGAGGCCAGCCATAGCGGTCTCGGCACGTCAGGTTAGGTTAGGTTACGTTAGTCAATATTGCGTTGAAGAGGTTATGATAGGATCGAGAAGCCTTTTGTGCCATACGCTGCTGTTCGTAGGATTTTTATGCTCTACATTGTTCTACTATACTCTGCTCGAATCTGGGAGCTTGGCAATAGTGGTCTCGAATCGTTAGCTTCATTTACGTTGCGTTTGGTTATGGTACGTTTCATTAGATTAGGAGAGGATGTCATCGACCTAACTTGCGAAACCACAATTGCTGCCCCCTCCAGAGCCAAGCAGAATGTACTGGAGCACAGTGGAGCGCAGTAATCCACCGCGTCGCTGTGTACAGCGCAAAGGTGGAAAATATTCAGACACTACATGTCCTAACCTAACCTAACCGAACATAGATTAACTCAACGTAATGTGCTGAGACTACTATTTCTGGCCTCCACAGAACCAAACAGAGCATATTAGGGCAACGCAGAGCACAGGAATCCATAGAATGGCAGTGTACAGCACAAAAGTCAAAGCTACCCTGTCCAAGCCAAACCGAACGTAACGTAACCATACGTAAGGTATCTCAACATAACGTGCCGAGACTACTATTGCCAGGCTACCCAAATTCGAGCTGAGTGCAGTAGATCACAGTAGAGCGCAGTACTCCACCTAACAACAGCTTACGACTGGAGGGTCAAAGCTACCCTAAAATAACGGAACGTAACCCAACGTAGCCGAACGTACTCTAATTCAACGTAACGTGCCCCGACAACTATTGCTGGCCTCCCAAGGCTCGAACAGAATTTAGTGGACAAACGTACGGTGCAGAAATGCACCGAAGGGCAGTGTATAGCACAAAAGTCTAAGCTATCGTATCTCAACCGTACCAAACGTACGACAATAAAACGTAACTTAACAAAATTTATCGTGCCGCGACCATAATTGCCGGCCTCCCCAGAGACAAGCAGAATACGGTAGGGCACAGTGGAGCACACAGGTACATAGAATTGCACTGTGTAGCACAGAAGTCAACGTTGTCACAACCTAACCCAAAGAAACCTAACCCAACCGAACGTAGCATAACTCAGCCTGTCGTGCCGCGCCCAATATTGCTGGCAACCACAGAGCCATGCAGAACGTATTAGACGAGGGCAGGGCGCAGAAGTGCATTGTACCTCAGTGTACAACAGAAAAGTCAAAGATATCCAAACCTAACGCAAACTAACGTAACCTTACCTAACGTAGGCAAACTCTCCATAACGTGCCGCGAGCACAGTTGCTGGCATCACGAGCGTCGAGCAGAGTATTGTAGATCAGTGTTGAGCGCAGAAATCCACCGAATAGCAGAGTACTGCACAAAAGTCGAAGCTATCCTCTCCCAACCTAACAAAGCGTAACATAACAAAACGTAACGTAACTCAACCTGAAGTACCGAGACAACTATTACTGCCCTCCTCAGAGCAAAGCGGAACATGCTAGAGCAGAGTAGAGCGTAGGGATTCATGGAATAGCAGTGCATAGCACAATAGTCGTAGCTACCCTATCCTAACGCAAACCAACGTAACATAACCGAACGTAGCATAGATCAACCTATCGTGCCGAGACCGCCTTTGCTGGCCTCCACAGAGTTGAGTAGACTATAGTAGAGCAACGAAAAGCGCTGAAATTATCCGAATATCAGTGTGTAGCACAAAAGTCAAAGTTATCCGATCCTATCCGTACCAAACGTATCATAACAATACGCAACGTACCTCAGCCTAACGTACCGGTACCACTACAGCAGGAAACCACATGGCTAAGCAGAATATACTTGAGCACAGAAGAATGTAGAAATCCACCGAGTAGCAGTGTACGGCTCTGAAGTTGTAGCTATCCTATCCTATCCTAACCAAACATAAGGCAAGTAAACGTAACCACTCTCAACGTAACGAGCCTAGACCACTATTACTGTCCTCCATAGTTCAAAGCAGAACATGCTATAGCACATGAGAGCGCAGAAATCCGCCGAACAACAGTCTATACCAAGAAAGTCAAAGTAATCCGTACCTAACCCAAACTAACATAACCTAACCAAACGTAGCGTAACTCAACCTAACATGCTAAGAACACTATTACTGGAATCCCCGGAGTGGAGCAGAGTGCAGTAAAGCTGTGTAGAGTGTAGATACTATCCGGACAGCGGATTAGAGCACAAAAGTCAAAGCACTCCTATCCTAACCTAACCCATCGAGACATTACCAAACGTAGCGTATCGCAAACTATGGTGACATGACGACTATTTCTGGCCTCCCCAAAGTTGAGCAAAGTATAGTAGAGCACAGTGGGGCGTAGAAAGCCACTAGACAGTAATATATGGCGGAAAAGTGAAAGATATCCTAACCCAAGCCAAACCAGCCTAACATAACCAAACGAAGTATAAGATAGACTAACCTGCCGAGACCACTATTGCTGGAATCCACAGGGACAAGCGGAGCATATTAGAGCACAGTAGAACGCTAAAATCGTCCGAATAGCAGTGTATAACAAAGAAGTCGTAGCTATCCTATCCAAACCTATCATAATCTAGCCTAGCCAAGCGCAACATAATTCAACCTAGTGAGCCGAGACCGCCATCGCTGGCCTCCCTATAGCCAAGCAGATTTTGCTAGACCATTGTAGAGCGCAGTAATCCACCGCATTGCAGCGAGTAGCACAAGAGTAAATGATATCCTAGCCTAAACTGTCCTAACCTAACCTAACCGAGCGTAACCTGCCTAAACATAGCGTGGCAAGGATACAATTGCTGGCCTCGCCAGTACCAAGGAGACCATATTAGAGCAATATAGAGCGCAGCAGACCTCCGCATAGCGGTGTATAGCACAAAAGTAGAAGCTATCCTAGCATAGCATAACCAAACGCAAGAAAACCAATCGTCGTCCATATGGAACTAACGTGACGAGACCACTATTGCTGACATTCATAGAGCCGAGCAGCGCATGCTAAAGCACAGAAGAGAATAGAAATCCACCGAAAAACAACTTACACTTCGAAAGTCAGAGCAATCCAAACCTAATCCAGTCTAATATAACCTAACCAAGAGAAGCCTAACACTACCTTTCTTGCCACGACCTCTATTTCTTGCTTCGCCATGGCCGAGCAGAGCGCAGTAGAGCAATGGAGGGAGTAGAAACCCACTGAATAGCAGTGTTTAGCACAAGAGTCAAAGTTATCCTGTCCTAACTTAACCAAACGTAACATAACCGAACGTAACGTACCTCAACGTAACCCGCTAACACCACTATTGCTGACCTCACCAGAGCCAAGCAGAATACACTAGAACACAGTACAGCGCAGAAATCCACCGCACTGAGGTGTAAAGCAGAAAAGTAAAGTATATCCTCGTCTTTCCTGACAGAGACTAACATGGCCAAACGAAAGACAACTCAACCATCTGCAGTCCCAGTCAGGGCATATCAGAGCACAGCAGAGTGCAGAAATCCATCGAACATTAGTGTAAAGCACAAGAGTCAAAGCCACCCTAGCCAAATTTAACATAACCTGACCATACCAAGCGTAACATAACTCAACCGAACATGGCACGACCGCTATTGCTGGCCTCACCAGAGACAAGCGGTTGCCAGTAGGGCAATGCAGTGCGCAGATGTGTACCGAAAAGCGGTGCATAGCACAAAAGCCAATGCTATCCTGTCCTAACCTACCCAACCGTAATGTTACCAGACGTAGCCTAACAGAACCTGTCGTGACATGACAACCATTGCTGGCCCCCGCAGAGTCGAGGAGAGTATAGTAGAGCACAGTAGATAGCAGAAAGCCACCAAATGGCAACTTGCAGCGCGAAAGCCAAGGATATACTAACATAACCAGACCAAATCTGACCTAACAAAACTTAGAATGACTGAACCTAATTAGTCGAGAACACTACTGCTGGTCTCCCCAAAGCCAAGCAGAATATACAGGTGAATAGTAGGGCGTAGAAAGCCACCAAGTAGCAATGTATAGCACATGAGCCGAAGACATCCTAACGTAAGCAGATCTAACCTATCCTAACCAAACGTAGAACAACGAAACCTAACGAGCCGGGACCACAACTGCTGGCTTCCCCAGAGACAAGCAGAATATGTTAGTGCAGAGCAGAGCTCACAGGTACATAGAATATCAGTGCTGAGCACATAAGGCGGAGCTATCCTGACCTAACCCAGACTAATCTATCCTAACCAAACGTAATCCAACTCAACCTAACGTGCCGCGAGCGGAATTGCTGGACTCCATAGAGCCAAGCAGGTCATAATAGAGGAGAGTAGAGAGCAGCAATCCATAGAATCGCAGTGTATAGCAGAAAAGTCGCAGCAGTCCGTACCTAACAGATGCTGACGTAACAAAGCGAGACGTATTCTACCTCAACCTATCGTACCGAGACCTCCATTACTGCCGTCCCCGGGGCCAAGGAGAGCATACTAGAGCACAGTGGAGCGTAGATATTCACAGAATATCAGTGTGTACCAGGAAGGTCAAATCTATCCAAACCTAACCAAACTATTGTATCGTAACCAAACGTATCCTCTCCCAAACTGTCGGGCCGAGACAACTACTACTGGCCTCCCCATAGTCTAGCAGGTTATTATAGAGCAACGTGGAGCGTAGAAACCACCGAAGAGCAGTGTATAGCACAAACGTCAAAGTTGCCCTCTCCAAACCTATCCAAATGTAATATAACCATGCGCAACATAACATAAACTATAGTGCCTAGACCACAACTGCCGTCCTCCCCAGAGCCAAGCAGATTATACTGGAGCACAGAAAAACCCAGAAAGTATCGTAATGGCAGCGTATAGCACAAAGGTCAAAGATATCCTAAGCTAACCATACCTAACATGACCTAAAGAGACATAGCATAACTAAACGTAATGTGCCGATACACCTGTTGCTGTTACTCCCAGAGACAAGCTGGACATATTAGAGCACATTAGAGGGCAGAAATCCGCCAAGTAGCAGTGTATAGCGCAAAAGTCGTTGCTAGCCGCTCCAAACCAAACCAAACGTAACATAACCAAACGTAACAAAACTCAACATAACGGGACGCGTCCACTATTGCTGGCCTCCCGAGCGCCAGGCGGAGCATATTAGTGCACAGTAAAGAGCAGAAATCCGCCGAAAACGAGTGTACAGCGCAAAAGTCAAAGTTACCCTCTCCAAACCTATCAAAACGTAACATAAGCGGACGTCTCGTATCACCAACTGATACGCCACGACCGCTATTGCTGGTCTCACGAGAGACAAGCAGATGCCAGAAGGGCAATGCAGTGCACAGATATCTACCGAATAGCAGTGTATAGCACAAAAGTCAAAGCTACCCTAACCAAACCTACACTAACCAAGCACAGCCAAGCACAACGTAACACAACCTAGCGTGCCGAGGGCACAGTAGCTGCGCCCCCCCCCCCCGAACCATGCGGAATATATTACTCCACAGTAGAGCGCAGAAATGCACCGTGTAGGAGGGTATGTCACAAAAGTCAAAGGTGTGCTATCCTTACCCTACCAAAACTAGCGTAACCAAACATAACCTAACTCATCCTAACGTGCCGATATCTCAATTACTGCCCTCTTCAGAGCCAAGCAGAACATATTAGAGGAGGGTAGATCGCAAAAGCCCATAGGATCGCAGTGCGTAGCAGAATTGTCCAAGCTACCCTATCCTAACCTAGTCCAACTTAACATAACCGAGGGTAGCCTAACCCAATACAACGTGCCGAGACCACTATTGCTGTCTTGCCCAAAGACGAGCAGAATATGATGGAGAGCAGTATAGCACAGAATTCCATAGAATATCAGTGTTTAGTGCATATGTCAACGCTATCCAAACCAAAGACAAGCAAACCAAACGTAACGAAACGTAACCAATCACAACCTAACATGCCGCGACCATTACTGCTGCTCAACACAGAGCCAAGCAGGACACAATAGAGGAGGGTGGAGCGCAGAGAACCACAGAAACGCAGTGCATGTCAGAATAGTCGAAGCTATCCAAGCCTAACCAGTGCTAACGTAACCCAGCCAAACGTACACTATCTCACGCTGTCGTGACGAGACCATCACTACTGGCTTCCCCATAGCCAAGCGGAGCATACTTGGGCGCAGTAGAGCGTAGAAGTCTACCGAATTGCAGCGTATATCACGAATGTTAAATCTATCGAAACCTAACCCGAACGAACGTAAAGTAGCCAAACATGACATAACTCAGCCTATCCGGCCGTGACCACTATTACTGGACTCCCCATAATCGAGCAGAGTATAGTAGAGCACAGTATATCACTGAAATCCGCGGCGTACCAGTGTAAAGCGCAGAAGTAAAGACAACCGATCTTAACCTGTCCCAACGTAAACCACCCAAACGTAGACTAACTCAACATAACGTGACCCGACCACTATTTCTGTCCTCCCCAGAACCAAGCAGAACATATTAGAGGAGCGTAGAGAGCATAAATCTGCAGAATCGCAGTGTGTAGCGGAGAAGTTGAAGCTATCCAGACCTAGCCAAGGCTAACATAACATAACCAAACGTATCATAAAACAACATACCTCGCCGAGACCACTATTACTGGCATCCACAGAGCCAATCAGAACATACTAGATCGCAGTAGGGCGCAGAAGTCGACCGCATTCCGGTGTGCAGCACAGAAGACAAAAGTATCCTAACCTAACGCAGAAAAACCTAACCTAACCGAACGCAACCTAACACAAACTAACGCGGCAGCGGCCTCTATTTCTGTCCTCCGTTTGAGTAAAGCAGTGCATACTTGATCACACTGGTGCGCAAGAATCCGCCGAATAGCTGTGTGTAGCTGAGAAGTCGAAGCTACCCTGGACTAACATAACCAAGCATAGCATAGGCAAACGTAACCTAACTCCATCTAAATGAGCTTCAACACTATTGCTGACCTCGCCAGTGCCAAGCAGAATACACTAGAGCGCAGTACATCACAGAAATCCGCGGCATTGGAGTGAAAAGCACAGAAGTCAAAGATAACCTAACCTAGCCTGACCGAACCTAATCCAAGCAAACGTACCCTAACTCAGCGTATGGAGCCGAGACAGCCATTGTTGTTTTTCCCAGAGCAAAGCAGAAGATAACACCACAGTAGGAATGCACCGAATAGACGTGTTTACCGCAAAGTCGAAACTACCCCATCCTAGGCTACCCTAACGTAATAAAATCAAACGAAGCATAATTTACCTAGATTGCAGAGACCACTGTTACTGGAATCCCCAGAGCCGAGCGGAATACAATAGAGCACAGTAGAGCGCTGAGAGCCACCAATTGGCAGCGAATAGCACAAATGTCAAAGGCAACCTAACCCTACCTTTCCTAACCTGTCCTAGCCGAACGTAGGGTAACTAAACCTATCGACCCGCGACCACAACTGCTGGCATCCACAGAGATAGGCTGAGAGAATTAGAGCACAGTAGAGCGCAGAAGTCCACGGAATAGCAGCTCATAGCACAAAAGTCAAAGCTCCCCTTCACTAACGTAACGAAACGGAATAAAAGCAGACACAGCCTAGCTGAACCTAACGTGACAAGACCGCGATTACTGCCTTCCGCACGGGCCGAGCAGAGTATAGTAGAGCAATGCGGATCGAAGGATCGGCCGAATAGCTGTGTATATCACAAAAGTCGAAGCTACCCTATCCTAGCCTATACAAACATAATAAAACCAAACGTAACATAACTTAAACTAACGTACCGAGACCACTATTGCTGGCCTCCCCAGAGACAAGCACAGCATAGAGGGGCCCAGTAGAGAGCAGAAATCAACCGAATATCAGAGTATTGCAGAAAAGTCAAAGCTTCCCTCTCCTATTCTAGCCCAAACTATCCTAATCATACGTAATCTCTCTAAGCATGCCGTGCAACGTCCACCCTTGTTGATCTCTCCATCGCCAAGCGGAACATATTAGAGCAAAGCGGAGCGCAATGAATGGCAGAAAAGTCGAAGCTATCCAAACCTAGCCAAGGCTAACGTAACCTAACCAAGCGCATCGCAGCCTAAGGTGCCTAGGCCGCTATTGCTGCAATCCACGCAGCCAAGCGGAACATACTCTTCATGATAGAGCGCGGAGGTACGACGGATAGCAGTGTTTAGCACAAAAGCCAAATCCAACCGAAATAAGCCTAACATAACCTATCCCAGGCATGTGCAACCTAGCCGAACGTATCCTAACTCAACCAATCGTGCCACGACCGCTATTGCTAGTCTCCACAGAGACAAGCAGATGCTAGTATAGTAATGCCGAGAGCAGGTATCGACCGAATAGCTTTGCATAGCACAAACGTCAAAGCTATCCTAACAGAACCGAACCTAACCTGGACTAGCCAAGCGTAACACAACTCAGCCCAGCGTGGCGAGACCACTATTTCTCTGCTCCACAGAGCCAAGCAGAATAAACGAGAGAACAGTAAAGATTAGAAAACGACCGCATTGCAGTGAACATCACAAATGCCGAAGATATCCTGACCAAACCTAACCTAACCTAACCTAACCAAACGTAGCACAACTCAACCTTACTTGTCGCGACCACTACTGCTGGCGTTCCCAGAGGCAAGCGGAAAATGAAAGAGCAGAGTGGAGCACAGAAGTCCAGAGAATGTCTGTGTCGAGCACAAAAGTCAGAGATATCATTACCTACCCTAACCGAACGCAACCAAAATCAAACGTAACCTATCACAACCTAACGAGAGAGACCACTGCTACAGGGCACCCCAGTATCGAGTAGTGTATGTTAGAGAAGGGTAGAGCCCAGAGGTCCATAGAATAGCAGTGTTGAGCTCAAAAGTCGAAGCTATCCTAACCTAACACAACCAAACCTAACCTAACCAAGCGTAACCTAAACATGCCTAAAACGCCGCAACCACCATTTCTGTCCCCCCACAACAAAGCAGGGCATATTAGGGCACAATAGAACGGAGAATTCCACCGAACAGCAGTCCATAGCGCAAAAGCCATAGCTATCCTATGCCAACCTAAACAACCGTAAGGTTACCCAACGTAACAGATCTCCTCCTAACATAACGTCACCACTACTGCTGGCCTCCGCAGAGCCAAGCAGAACGTATTAGACGAAAGTAGAGCGCAGAAATCCATAGTATCGTGGTGTACAGCAGAAAAGGCGAGGACACCCATGCCCATCCCGGAACAACATAACCTAACCCGAAACAGACATACTCATAATAACGTGCCGCGACAAATACTGCTGGCCTGCCCAGTTCCAAGCAGAATAGAGTAAAGCACAGAAGAAGGTAGGAATCCACCGAATGACTGTGTACAGCTCGAAAGTTAATGATATCCTAACATAACTTAGCCTAACTAAACATAGCCCAGCGTTACGTAACTAAACATAAAGAGCCAAGAATACTATTGCTGGCATCGCCAGAGCCATGCAGATCATATTAGAGCAATGTAGAGGGCAGCAGTCCACCGAATAGCGGAGTACAGCACAGAAGTCAAATACATCCTATACTAATGTAAACAAACGAAGCAAAGCCAAACGCAACGTAACATAACCTAACGTGCCGAAACCACTATTGCTGGCCACCCCAGAGAAAAGCAGATTATACTAGATCACAATAGAGCGAATAAGTTCACCGAATAGTAGTGCGTGGCATAAGAGTCAATGCTATCCTGACCTAACATAACCACACGTAGCATGACCAACTGTTATATATCTCAAACAAGCGTACCGAGACCACTATTGCTGTCTCCACCAGAGCCAAGTAGAACATACTAGAGAGCAGTGGAGCGCAGAAATGCACCGAACAATAGTTTGTAACACGAAAGGCAAAGCTATCCAAACCTATCCCAAGCTAAAGTAACCAAACGAAACGTAGCGTAGCTAAAACTAACGTGTCGAGACCGCTATTGCTGGGCTCCCGTGATACGTGCAGAGTACAGTAGAGCGCAGTAGAGTGCAGAAATCTTGTAATGCCGAGAGCAGGTATCGACCGAATAGCTTTGCATAGCGCAAACGTCAAAGCTATCCTAACAGAACCGAACCTAACCTGGACTAGCCAAGCGTAACACAACTCAGCCCAGCGTGGCGAGACCACTATTTCTCTGCTCCGCAGAGCCAAGCAGAATAAACGAGAGAACAGTAAAGATTAGAAAACGACCGCATTGCAGTGAACATCACAAATGCCGAAGATATCCTGACCAAACCTAACCTAACCTAACCTAACCAAACGTAGCGCAACTCAACCTTACTTGTCGCGACCACTACTGCTGGCGTTCCCAGAGGCCGAACGTAGTCTAACATAACCTTTCGTGCCACGACCGACATTGCTGGCCGACACACGGAAGAGTTGAGTATAGTGGAGCCAGGTAGAGCGCAAAAAGTCACCAAATATCAATGTATAACATAAAAGTCAGAAACAAACTTACCCAACCATACCAAACGTAACCTAACCAAACGTGGAATATTTAAACCTAACGTGCCGAGAACTCTCCTGCTGGCCTCGCCAGAGCCAGGCCGAACATACGAGAGCACTGTAGAGTGCTGGAATCCTCATAGTAGCTGCTTATTGCACAAAAGTCAAAGATAACCCGCCCTAACCTATCCAAACCTGACATCACCAAACGCAACATAACAGAGCCTAACGAGCGGAGGTCACTGCTGCTGGCTTCCCCATTGCCCAGCAGAATACAGACGAGCACAGTAGACTGCAGGAAACAGCCAGATAGCATTGTATAGCACAAACGTCAAAGCCATGCGGACCAAACTTAACCTACCCTATCCAAACCAAACATAACCTGGCACAACAAAACGTGCCGCACCCGCAATTGCTGGATGCCATGAGACAAGCAGGGGCTAGTTGAACAATGCAGAGCGCCAATGTCGGCCGAAAAGTATTGCATACCACGAAGATCAAAGCTATCCTAACCAAGCCAAACGTAAGCAAGGCATGGCAAACGTAACCTAACAAATCCTACCGAGCCGAGGCCACCATTGCTGACCCCCCAGAGCCAAGAAGTGCGTATTAGAGCACAGTAGGACAGAGAAATGACCCGTATAGCTGTTTATAGCACAAAAGTCAAAGCTATCCTATCATAACCTGACCAATCGTAACGCATCCAAGCGTAACATATCCCAACCTAACGTGTCGAGACCACTATTTCTTGCCTTCCTAGAGCCAAGCAGAGTTTTCTATGTATCAGTAGAGCACAATAATCCAACGCATTGCAGTGTATAGCACAAGAGTTACAGATATCATAACCTAACATGTCCTAATCTAACCTAACCGATCGCAGCCAAACTAAATGTAACGTGCCGAGAATACTATTTCCGGCAGCCACGGTGACAGGCAGAGCATATTAGAGCAATATAAAGCGCAGAAATCCAGCCAATAGCAGTGTATAGCACAAAAGTCGAAGCTATCCTGTCCTAACCTAGCCAAACGTAGCGTAACCGAACGTAACCTAACTGAAACTAACGTGCTGAGACTACTATCGCAGCTCTTCCCTGAGTCAAGCAGAACATACTGTAGCGCAGTAGGGCGCAGAAATTCTCCGGATGACAGCGCATAGCACAAAAGTCAAAGCAATGCTGACCAAACCTAATGCAACCTAACTTAACCAAACGTAGCCAAACAGAATCCATCGATCCGCGACCCCTAATGCTGGCCTCTCCACAGTCGGGTAGGGTATAGTTGAGCAATGTAGAGCGTAGAAATCCACCAGGCAGCAATGTATAGCAGAAACGTCAAAGACACTCTACCCTAACCAGGCATAACATAACAAAACCAAACGTAGAATAGCAAAACCTAACGAGCCGCGACCTACATCGCTGGCCACCCATAGCCAAGCAGAATATACCGGAGCACACTAGACCGCAGGAATCCACTGAAGAGCAGTGTACAGCATAGACGTGAAAGGCTTCCTAACCATACTTATCCTTGCCTAACCGAACCAAACGTAACTTAGCTTAGCCATACCTGCCACGACCACTATTTCTGGCCACCCCAGGGCCAAGCAGAAGCCAGCAGAGAAATGCACAGCGCAAGTATCGACCAACTAGCAACGTATGGCACAAAAGTCAAAGCTACTCAATCGTAACGTGTCCAAACTTGACATAACCGAACGCAGCTTAACTCAACCTAACGTACCGATACCATTATTGCTTGCCTCCCAAGTGCCATGCAGAATATACTAGGCCCAGTGGAGCGCACTAATACAACGTACTGCAGTGTATAGCACAAAAGTGGAGGATATCCTATCCTACCCTGTCCTAACCTAACACAACTGGACGTATCGTGACTTAGAATATGGTGGCCAGACTAATATTGCTGGCCTCTCCAGAGAGAAGCAGAACATATTTTTAGGAATGTAGAGCGCAGAAATGCACCGAATAGCGGGGTATAGCACAGAAGTCGTTGCTGTCCTATCCTAACCTAACCAAACGTATCACAACTGTACGCAACCAATCTCAACCTAGCGCGCCGAGATCACTATTACTGGCCTCTCCATAGACGAGCAGAGTACAGTGGAGCAATGTAGAGCGCAGAAATGCACCGGATGCCTGCGTATATCACAAAAGTCAATGCAGGATGTCCTTAACCGTTGCGATATGAGTAGCAATGCCGTTGATATCTGAGCTGTACCGTGCCCTAGTATATTCTGCTTGCCACTGCGGAGGCCGGCAATAGTAGTCTTGGCACGTCAGTTTGAGTTAGGTTACGTTTGCATATGGTAAGTTTCGGTTATGTTGCGAAAGGATAGCTTTGACTTTTGCGCTATGCAGTGCTATTCGGTTGATTTCTGCGCTCTACTGTGCTCTAATATGCTCTTATGGGCTCTGTGGGCGCCAGCAATTGTGTCCGTTGTACGATATGTGAGTTATGTTCCGTTTGATTAGCTTTGTTTGGGAAGAGCTTGGTTAGGATATCTCTGACCTTTGTGCTTAATGTGCTATTCGTTGGATTTCTGCGATCTACAGTGCCCTAATATATTCTGCTTGTCTCTGCGTAGGCCAGAAATTGCGGTTTCGGCTCGCTAGGTTTATTCATGCTGCGGTTTGTTATGTTCGGTTTGGATAAGTATGGTTGGGGTGGCTTTGACTTTTCCACTATACAATGAGATTTTATGGATTTCTGCGCTCCGCTCGCCTCTAATATGCTCTGCTTGACCCGGTGGTGGCCAGCAATACCGGCCGCGGCACGTTAAGTGGAGTTATATTACGTTCAGCTTGGTCTGGTTCAGTTGGTCTAGGTGAGGATAGTTTTGACTCTTGTGCTGAACACAGATAATCTGTGGACTACAGTGCTCTACTGTGCTCTATCGTATTCCGCTTGTCTCTGGGGACGCCAGCAGTAGTGGTAGCGGCACGGTAGGTTGAGCTATGTTTCGTTCGGTTAGGTTAGGTTTGGTAATGTTTGGCCAGGATATCTTTGACTTTTGTGCTATTCACTGCATTGCGGTCGATTTCTACGCTCCACTGTTTTCTAGCATATTCCCGCCCTAACCTATCCAAACCTGACATCACCAAACGCAACATAACACAGCCTAACGAGCGGAGGTCACTGCTGCTGGCTTCCCCATTGCCGAGCAGAATACACACGAGCACAGTAGACTGCAGGAAACAGCCGGATAGCATTGTATAGCACAAACGTCAAAGCCATGCGGACCAAACTTAACCTACCCTATCCAAACCAAGCGTAATCTGGCACAACAAAACGTGCCGCGCCCGCAATTGCTGGATGCCAAGAGACAAGCAGTGGGTAGTAGAACAATGCAGAGCGCCAATCTCGGCCGAAAAGTATTGCATACCACGAAGATTAAAGCTATCCTAACCAAGCCAAACCTAAGCAAGCCAAGGCAAACGTAACCTATCAAGTCCTGCCGAACCGAGGCCACCATTGCTGGTCCCCCAGAGCCAAGCAGTGCGTATTAGAGCACAGTAGGACAGAGAAATCACCCGTATAGCTGTTTATAGCACAAAAGTCAAAGCTATCCTATCATAACCTGACCAATCGTAACGCATCCAAGCGTAACATATCCCAACCTAACGTGTCGAGACCACTATTTCTTGCCTTCCTAGAGCCAAGCAGAGTTTTCTATGTATCAGTAGAGCACAATAATCCAACGCATTGCAGTGTATAGCACAAGAGTTACAGATATCATAACCTAACATGTCCTAATCTAACCTAACCGATCGCAGCCAAACTAAATGTAACGTGCCGAGAA
>NW_016908195.1:513258-527973 GCF_001483705.2 Eufriesea mexicana | reverse complement strand
CCAGGCATAACATAACAAAACCAAACGTAGAATAGCAAAACCTAACGAGCCGCGACCTACATCGCTGGCCACCCATAGCCAAGCAGAATATACCGGAGCACACTAGACCGCAGGAATCCACTGAAGAGCAGTGTACAGCATAGACGTGAAAGGCTTCCTAACCATACTTATCCTTGCCTAACCGAACCAAACGTAACTTAGCTTAGCTATACCTGCCACGACCACTATTTCTGGCCACCCCAGGGCCAAGCAGAAGCCAGCAGAGAAATGCACAGCGCAAGTATCGACCAACTAGCAACGTATGGCACAAAAGTCAAAGCTACTCAATCGTAACGTGTCCAAACTTGACATAACCGAACGCAGCTTAACTCAACCTAACGTACCGATACCATTATTGCTTGCCTCCCAAGTGCCATGCAGAATATACTAGGCCCAGTGGAGCGCACTAATACAACGTACTGCAGTGTATAGCACAAAAGTGGAGGATATCCTATCCTACCCTGTCCTAACCTAACACAACTGGACGTATCGTGACTTAGAATATGGTGGCCAGACTAATATTGCTGGCCTCTCCAGAGAGAAGCAGAACATATTTTTAGGAATGTAGAGCGCAGAAATGCACCGAATAGCGGGGTATAGCACAGAAGTCGTTGCTGTCCTATCCTAACCTAACCAAACGTATCACAACTGTACGCAACCAATCTCAACCTAGCGCGCCGAGATCACTATTACTGGCCTCTCCATAGACGAGCAGAGAACAGTGGAGCAATGTAGAGCGCAGAAATGCACCGGATGCCTGCGTATATCACAAAAGTCAATGCAGGATGTCCTTAACCGTTGCGATATGAGTAGCAATGCCGTTGATATCTGAGCTGTACCGTGCCCTAGTATATTCTGCTTGCCACTGCGGAGGCCGGCAATAGTAGTCTTGGCACGTCAGTTTGAGTTAGGTTACGTTTGCATATGGTAAGTTTCGGTTATGTTGCGAAAGGATAGCTTTGACTTTTGCGCTATGCAGTGCTATTCGGTTGATTTCTGCGCTCTACTGTGCTCTAATATGCTCTTATGGGCTCTGTGGGCGCCAGCAATTGTGTCCGTTGTACGATATGTGAGTTATGTTCCGTTTGATTAGCTTTGTATGGGAAGAGCTTGGTTAGGATATCTCTGACCTTTGTGCTTAATGTGCTATTCGTTGGATTTCTGCGATCTACAGTGCCCTAATATATTCTGCTTGTCTCTGCGTAGGCCAGAAATTGAGGTTTCGGCTCGCTAGGTTTATTCATGCTGCGGTTTGTTATGTTCGGTTTGGATAAGTATGGTTGGGGTGGCTTTGACTTTTCCACTATACAATGAGATTTTATGGATTTCTGCGCTCCGCTCGCCTCTAATATGCTCTGCTTGACTCGGTGGTGGCCAGCAATACCGGCCGCGGCACGTTAAGTGGAGTTATATTACGTTCAGCTTGGTCTGGTTCAGTTGGTCTAGGTGAGGATAGTTTTGACTCTTGTGCTGAACACAGATAATCTGTGGACTACAGTGCTCTACTGTGCTCTATCGTATTCCGCTTGTCTCTGGGGACGCCAGCAGTAGTGGTAGCGGCACGGTAGGTTGAGCTATGTTTCGTTCGGTTAGGTTAGGTTTGGTAATGTTTGGCCAGGATATCTTTGACTTTTGTGCTATTCACTGCATTGCGGTCGATTTCTACGCTCCACTGTTTTCTAGCATATTCCGCTTAGCTCTGCGGAGGCCAAAAATAGTGGTCTCGTCACGTTAGGTTAGGATATGTATCGTTTGCTTATATTACGCTGGGATAGGTTAGGAGAGCATAGGGTTGCCTTTTGCGCTGTACACTGCTATTCGGTGGATTTTTACGCCCAATGTCACTCTACTATGCTCCCTGCGGCTCTGCGCAGGCCAGAAATGGTGATCTCGGCCTGTTAGGGTGTGTTAGGCTACGTCTGTTTACGTTACGCAAGTGTGGGTTAGGTTTCGATAGATATGACTTTGGTGGTATACACCGATATTAGGTGGATTTCAACGCTCTGCTGTGCTCTAGCCTGATCTGCCTGTCTCACGGAAGGGCAGCATTAGCGGTCTCAGCACGTTAGGCATAGCTAAATTTCGTTTTGTTATGCTACGTTTGGTAATGCTACGATTGCTTAGGTTAGGACAGAACAGCTTTGACTTTTGCGTTATACTCCGCTATTCCATGGTTTCCTACGCTCTACATTACCCTCCTATCCTCCGTCCGAATCTGGGGAAGCCAGTAATAGTGTCTCGGCAAGTTAGGTTAGGTTAGTCTACGTTTGGATATGTTATGGTGGCTAGTGTTGGGTTTGGACAGTTTTGCCTTTCATGATTTGAACTGCTGTTCAGTGGATTTCTGCGCTCCACATAGCTCCAGTACGTTCTGCTTGACTCCGGGGAGGTCAGCAATAGTGGTCTCGGCACGTTAGTTTGAGGTTTATGACGGTTGGTTATGTTACGCTTGGTTATGTTAGGATGGGATAGCTTCGACTCTGATGTTACACACCGCGATTCCGTGTACTTATGCGCACTACTGTGCCCTAATATATTCTGCTCGAATCTGGGGAGGTCAACAACAGTGGTCGTGGCGTGATATGTTGTTTCAGGTTACGTTTGCCTATGTTACGTATGGATAGGTTAAGAGAGGATAGCATTGAGTTTTGTGATATCCGCGGCCATCCGGTGGATTAATGCGCTCTACAAAGTCCTGATATGCTCCGACTCGCTCCGGGCAGGCCAGCAATGGTGGCCTCGGCAAATTAGGATGAGTTATGTTACGTATGGCTTGGCTAGGTTATGTTACGTTTGGTAAGTGTAGCTTTGACTCTTGCGGTATAAACTGCTATGCGAAGAATTTCTGCGCTCTACTGTGCTCTAATAGGTTCTGCTTGGCCCCGGGTAGGCCAGCGATAGAGTTCTATGCACGTTAGCATGAGTCAGGTTACATTCGGTTATGTAACGTTTGCTTATGTAAGGCAATGATAGCTCAGACTTTTGTGCTATGGACTGCTATTCGGTGGACTCCTGCGCTCTACTGCCCTCCAATGTAACCTCCTTGGCTATGGGGAGGCCAGCCACAGTGGTCGCGGCACGTTATGCTGAGCTCGGCTAGGTCTGCTTATGTTACGTAGGCATGGGTTAGGCTAAATATCTTTGAGTCTTCTGCAGCACTTTGCGGTTCTAAGGATTTCCGCGCTCTGCTCTCGTCTAATATGTGCTATTTGGCTCTGGGGTGGCCAGCAATGGTGTTCGCGGCTCGTAAGGTTGTGTTTGCTTACGTCTAGTATTGCGATTGTTTAGAATAGGAGAGGATATCATTTACATTTGCGCCATACGCCACTGTTCGGTGGATTTCTGCGCTCTGCTGCTCTCTAATATGCTCTTCTTGAATCCGGCGTGGCAAGGAGTAGTGGCCTCAGCAGTTTAGGTTGTATTAACTTACGTTTCGCTGTCAGTTTATGTTGGTTTTCGTTAGGGCGGCCTTGACTATTGTGCCTTACACTGTAATGCGGCGGTCTTCTGCGCTCTACTATGCTCCATTATATTCTCCGTGGCTCTTGTGGGGTCAGCAACCGTAGCCTCGGCTCATTAGGTTTAGTTAGTCTGCGTTTGATTAGCTTAGGTTTGGTCAGGTTATGTCAGGGTACCGTTGAAATTTGTTATACACACCGCTATATGGTGGCTTTCTGCGTTCCTCTCCGCTCAACTAAGTTATGCTTGGCCCTAGAGTGTCCAGCAATGGTGGTTGCGGCAAGCTACGTTCAGTTATTCTACGTTTTGATAGGTTATATTGGTTTGATTAGGTTTGGATAGCTATTACTCCTTTGCTATACACTGCGGTTCCATAGATTCCTGCGCAATACTCTCCCCTAACATGCTCTGCTTGGCCATTTTGGGGCCAGCAGTAGTTTTCGCGGCACGTTTGATTGAGCTAGGTTACGCTTGTCCATGTTGCGGTAGGTCCGGCTAGGAGGGGACAGCTTCGTCTTTGTGCTTAACACTGCATTACGGCGGATTTCGGCACACTGATGTGCTCTCCTTCGCACTTGGGAGGTTAGCAACGGTGGTGTAGGCACTTTAGGTAGAGTTAGGTACGCTTTGTTAAGTTATGCTTGGTACGGTTATGCAAGGATGGCTTTAGCTATTGTGAGATACACCGCTATTCGGTGAATATCTGCACTCCATTGTGCTCTAGTATAGTCTGCATGGCTCTGGGTACGTCAGCAACAGTGCAGACGGCACGTTAGGTCGTGTTATGGTAAGTTTGGTTGGGTTAAGCTTGGCTCAGTTGGTCCATGGTAGCTATGACTTTTGTGCTGTACACTGCTATTCGGTGAATTCCTGCGCTCCACTGTGATCTGATATATTCAGCTTGGATAATGGAAAGACTGCACCTGTAGTCTCAGCATCTTATGCTTAGTTTGGCTATACGTGCGTGGTTTAAGCTAGGTCAGGTAAGGTAATTTTATCACTGCTCCTGCGCTTTACACAGCAACCACGCGGACTTCTGTGCTCTACTGTGCTCTATTATATGCTGCTTTGCTCTGGGGAGGTCATCAATTGTGGTGTAGGGCGATTAGCTGGCTGTAGGTTACGTTTGTCTATGATGCAATTGGTCAGGTTAGTCTAGACCAGTTTTGGCTTTCGCGCTGTGCACTGCTATTCGGGGGATTTCTGCGCTGCACTGTGCCCTGGTATGTTCTCCTTGGCACTGGGGAGACCAAAATTAGTGTTCTTTGCTCGTCGAGCTTAGTTAGACTACGGTTTCTTTGGTTAGGTTTGGTCGCGTTAATTTTTCTGCTGCACTGTGCCCTGGTATGTTCTCCTTGGCACTGGGGAGACCAAAATTAGTGTTCTTTGCTCGTCGAGCTTAGTTAGATTACGGTTTCTTTGGTTAGGTTTGGTCGCGTTAATTTTTCATATATTTGACCCTTGTGCTACACGCTGCTATTTGGTGGCTCCTTGTTCTCTACTGTGCCCTATTATATTTCGCCTACCTGAGGGTATTCCAGCAACAGTAGTCCCGGCATATTACGTTAAGTTATGGTATATTCAACTGTACTATGCTTGGATAGGTTAGGTCAAGATAGCTTTGACCTTTGTGCTATACACTGCTACTCGGTGGATTTCCGCGCTCTTCGTTGCTCTACTATATTCTGCTCGACTCTGGGGGACCAGCAACAGTGGTCGTGGCACGAAACGTTGAGCTATGTTACGTTTGGTCCGGTTAGGTCAGGTTAGCGTAGGGGACTATATCATCGATTCTTGTGCTATACACTGCTCTTCGGCAGATGTCTGCGCTCTATGGTACTCTAACACGCTCTGCTTGGCGCTAAGGAGGACAGAAATAGCGGTCCCGGCGCGTTACATTTATTTAAGCTACGTTCGGTTAGGTTACATTAGTTTGGGTTAGGTTCGTATAGCTACGACTTCCGTGGTATAAACTTTTATACGGTGCGTTTCAACGCTCTACTATGCGCTACTAGTCTCTGTGAAGTCCAGCAATAGCAGTGGCGGCTCCTGAGGTCGTGTAATGTTACGTTTGCGTGTGTTACGATTGGTAATGTTTGCAGATTTTAGCTTTGACTTTTGGGCTATAGAAAGTTATTGGGCGGATTTCTGCGCCCTAATGTGCTCTACCATATTCCGCTTGTATCTGGGGACGCCAGCAGCAGTGGTCTCTGCACGCTAGGTTGAATTGTGTTATCTTCGGTTGGTTTAGGTTAGGCCATGTTGGGTCAGGACATCAATGACTTTTGTGCTTTTCAGTGCAATGCGGTCAATTTCTACGCTCTACTATTCCCTAACATATTCTGCTTGGCTCTGCGGAGGACAGATGTAGTGATCTCGGCACGTTAGATTGAGTTATGTTACGTTTGGTGATGTAACGTTTGGTTATGTTAGGACAGGATAGATCTGACTTTTCTGCTATACACTGCTATTCGGTAGATTTCAGCGCACAACCGTTCTCTACTACACTCTGCTCGGCCCTGGGGAGGACAGCAATAGTGGTCGCTGCAGGTTAGGTTGAGCTATGTAACGTTCAGTTATGTTACGATTTGTGAGGGTAAGAGGGAATGGCTCTGACATTTGTGCTATACACTGCCATTGGCGGATTTCTGCCATCTACTGCACTCTAATACGATCAGCTTGGTCCTGGGAAAGACATAAATACTGGTATCGACACATTTTGTTGAGTTATGCCACGTTTGGTTATGTTAGATTATGTCAGGTTAGATTAGGTTATCTTCGACTTCTGTGCCTTGCGTTACAACACAGCAGATTTCTGCGCTCTACTGTGCTCGGGTATATTCTGGATGGCTCTGCGGCTGTCAGCAATAATCTTCTAGGCACGTTAGGTTGAGTTAGATTACGTTTGGTTGTGTTACGTTTGGTTGGGTTAGGCTAGGATGACTTTGACTTTTGCGCTGTGAGCTGGTTTTCGGCGGATTTCTCTTCTCTACTGTTATCTAGTGTAACCTGCTTTGTTCTGGCGAGGCCAGAATTTGTGGCCAAAGCGCGTTAGGTTCCGTCAGGTTACGTTTGGTTGGGTTATGTGTGTTTGAGTTAAGTTTGCATAGCTTTGACTTTTTTGGCATAGACTGTTATCCGGTGGACTTCTGCGCTCCACTCGGCTCTATTACACACTGCTTGATTTTGGGGAAGCGAGCAGTAGTGGTCGCTGCCCGTTAGGTTGTGTTAGGTTACGTTTGGGTATATCACGTTTGGTTAGGTTAGGAGATGGCACCTTCGACTTTTGTAATATACACCTCGTTTGCGCGGAATTTCTGCCCTCTACTGTGCTTTAATATGTTCGGCTTATCACTGGGAAAGATAGCAGTAATAGTATCGGCACGTTAAGTTGAGATATGCTACGTTCGTCTATGTTAGGTTTGGTCTGGTTAGGTTAGCGTATCCTTGACTTTTGTCTTTTACACTGCGGTGTGGCGCATTTTTGCGCTCTACTGTGCTCTGGTAGATACTTACTGTCCCTGCGGAAGTCAGAAATAGTGGTCTGGGCACTATAGGCTTAGTTAGCTTGCGTCTGGCTCTGCTGCGTTTGGTTAGGCTAGGCTAGGACTGCTTTGACTTTTACGCTATATACTGCCATCCGGCTGTCTTCTGCGCTCTATATTGCTCTAAAACGCTATGCCCGACACTGGGGAGGCCAGGAGAAGTGGTCGTCGCACGAAAGGTTGAATCAGGTTACGTTTGATCGTGTTAGGTTAGGTTGCGGCAGGGGATGATGGCTTTGACTATTGTGCTATAAACTGATATTCGGTGTACTTCCGCGCTCTACTGTGCTCTAATATACTCTGCTTGACTCTGAGGTGTCCAGAAATATTGGTCTCGGCAGGGTATTATGAGTTATGTTACGTTTGGCTATTTTAAGGTTTTTTTAGGTTAGGGAACGATGGCTTGTACTTTTGTGCTGTACATTGCCATAAGATGCATTTCTGCGCTCTACTCTGCTCTAATATGTTCTGCTTTGAGCTGTGGATCTCAGAAATTATGGCCTATGCACGTTATGTTGGGTTACGTTACGCTTGCTTCTGCTATGTCCGTTTATGTTATGCAAGGACAGCTTTGAGCTTCGTGCTGTACACGCATATTCGGTGGATTCCTGCGCTCTACCGTGATCTAATGTTGGCTGCTTTGCTCTGGGGAGGCTAGAAATTTTGTCCACGGCATGTTAGGCTGAGTTAGGTTATGTTTGGTTATGTTACGTTTGGGTGGGTTAGGACAGGATATATTAAACTTTCGCCCTGTACAGTGCTATTCGGCGGATTCCTGCGCTCTTCGATCCCCTACTATACGCTACTCGACTCCGGGAAGCCAGCAATGGGGGTCTCGGGGCGATAGGGTTAGTTGTGATACGCTTGGCTTGGCTATGTTTCGTTAGGTTTGGTAAGAATAGCATTGCCTTTTGTGGTTTACACCGCTTTCGGCCGATATCTGCATTCCGCATTGCTCGACATGCCTCTGCTTCTCCCTGGGTAGGCCAGCAATGGTAGTCGTGGCACGTTTGGATGATTTATGTTGCATTCCAGTTGGTTAGGGTAGACTAGGCTTGGTTAGGATAGCTTTGTCATTTGTGCCATACACTGCTATGCGTTTGATTACTGTGCCCTGCTGTGCACTAGTATATTCTGCTTGGTCCTGGGGAGGCAAGAAGCAGTGTTCGCGACACGTTAGGTTGTGTAATGTTACGCTTGATTAGGTTAGGTTAGTCTGAGTTTGGTTAAGAGAGATTTGACTTTTCCCAACACATTGCCTTCCTATGGAATTCTGCGCTCCGCGCTCCTCTAATATTATCAGCTTGCCGATGGGAAAGCCAGTAATAGTGGACTCCGCCCGTTAGGTTTACTTATTATACATTTGGTTTGGCTAGAAAGGGTCAGGTTGGGATAGGGTATCTTTCACTTTTGAGCTCTGCACTGATGTTCGGTGGATTCCTGCGTTCTACTGTTGTCTAATATGCTCTGCCTAGCTCTGGAGTGGACCGCAATGCTGGTCTCGGCAGGTTCGGCTCAGTTAGGCTACGTGCGGTTGAGTTCTGTTCGTTTGGGTTATGTCCGGACAGCTTTGATTTCGTTGTACGCACAGCTATTCCGTGGATTTCTGAGCTCAGCTGTGTCCTACTATAATCTGCAAGACTATGGGAGGGCCAGCAAAGGTGGTCGTGGTGCGATATGTTGAGTTAAGTTACGTTTGGTTGTATTACGCACGGATAGGTTACGTAGGAATCCGAACGTTTCGAGGCCACTGTTGCTGACACTCCAAGAGCCACGGAGAACATAATAGAGCATAGTACAGTACAGAAAACTGCCACATTGCAGTGTAAGTCACAATAGCCAAAGCCGCTCTAACGAAACCTAACCTAACCTATGATAACCAAGCCTAATTTAAATCAAACTAAGGCGCTGAGACCACAATTGCTCGCTTCCTCTGAGCCAAGCATAATATACTAGAGCACAGTAGATCGCAGAAATCCACCACATTGCAATGTACAGTCCTAAAGTCTTAAATATTCTGACGAAACCTAACCTAACTTAACGTAACCAAATATATCGTGCTGCAGCGAATATTGCTGGCGTCCCCAGAGAAAAGCAGTACATATTATACCTCAGTAGAGCGCAGATGTCCGCGGAGTAGCAGTGTGTATCACAATAACCGAATCCATCCTAACCGAACTTAATCTAACCCAACCTAACCTAACAAAACATAACCCAAACCAACAAAACGTAACGAAACGGAGAGTAACTAAACTTATCTTGCCACGACCACTACTGTTGGGCTCCATAGGGCCAAGCAGAATTTAGTAGAGCACAGTGGAATGCAGGAAGCCAGCAAATACCAGTGTATAACACAAAAGTCAAGGATATCCTAACCCAACCAGACCCAACCTATCCTAACCGAACTTAGAGTAACTAAACATAAAGAGCCGAGGCCGTTACTGCTGGCTTCCCCAGAACCAAGCGGAACGTGATAGAGCACAGTAGAGCGCAGAATTTCAACGAATTCCGGTGTTCAGCACAAAATGAGAGCCATCGTCACCAAACCTAAGCAAACCTGTCCTACCCAAGCGTAACCTTTCTCAAACAAACGTGCCTCGACATCTATTGCTGGCCTACACGGATTCATGCAGACACTAGCAGAGCAATGCAGTGCCCAGGTATCGTCCGAATAGCAGTGTATAGCACAAAAGTCAAAGCTATCCTAGCCAAATCTATTCTAAGCTGGCGAAGCCAAGCGTAACATAACTCAACCTAGCGTGCCGAGGTCACGATAGCTGGCCCGCCAGAAGCAAGGAGAATATATTACTTCACAGAAGAGCGCAGAAGTTCACTGTATAGCAGGGTATAGCACAAAGGTCAAAGGCATGTTATCCTGACCTAACCAAACTTAGTGTAACCAAACGTAACCTAACTCCTGCTGATGTGCCGATACCTCTATTTCTGCCTCCCTCGTAGCCAAGCAGAACATACTACAGGAGGGTAGAGCGGAGAAACCCATAGAATCGCAGTGCATAGCACAAAAGTCCAAGCTAATCTATCCTAACATAGTCAAACTTAACATAACCGAAGGTAGCCTAACACAACATAAAGTGCCGAGACCACTATTGCTGTCTTCCCCAGAGACAAGCAGAATATACTAGAGCACATAGGACTGCAGAAATCCTTCGCGTTGCAGTGTAAAGCACAAAGTCAAACATATTCTAACCTAACCTGACCTAACCTAACCAAACCAAACGTAGACTAACGCAACATAACTTGCAGAGACCGCTATCGCTGTCTTCCCGAGAGCAAGCAGAATATGGTAGAGCACAGTATAGCACAGAATTCTATAGAATATTATTGTTGAGTGCATTTGTTAACGCTATTCTAGCCGACCCAGTCAAACCTAACCTAACCAAGCGTAACCATTCCCAACATAACATGCCGCGACAAGTATTGCTGGTCCACGTACAGCCAAGCAGAGCATAATAGAGGAGGGTGGAGCGCAGAAACCCGCAGAACCGCAGTGTATATCAGAAGAGTTGATGCTATCCAAACTTAACCAGAGCTAACATGAGCCAGCCGAACGTACACTACCTCGCCCTATAATGACGAGACCATCATTACTGGCTTCCCCATAGCCAAGCAGGGCATATTAGGGCACAGTAGAGCGGAGAATTCCACCGAACAGCTGTGCATAGCGCAAAAGCCATGGCTAACCTTTCCTAACCTAACCAACTGTGACGTTACCAGACGTAACCGATCTCTATATAACATTCCGTCAGCACTACCGGTTGCCTCCGCAGAACCAAGCAGAACGTATCAGAGGATAGTAGAGCGCAGAAATCCATAGGACAGCAGTGTACTGCAGAAAATTCGAGGACACACAAACATAACCCAGACTAACATAACCTAACCTCACACAGCCAAACACAAAGTAACGTGCCGCGACAACTATTGCAGGCCTCCCCAGTGGCAAGCTGATTAGAGTAGAGCACAGTAGAGTCAGGAAGCCACCGAAGAACTGTGTATACATCGAAAGATAAAGACATCCTAACTAAACTTAGCCTAACCGAACATAACCAAAAGTAACATAACACACCCTTACGTTGCACGACCACTACTGCTGGCATGCCCAGGGTCGAGCAGAGCATAATAGAGCAGAGTGGAGCGCGGAAATCCACCGAATAACTGTCTTTGCAGAGAAAGTCAAAGCTACCCAAACCTAACCCAGACAAACATAACCTTGCCGAACGCAATCTAACTGAACCTAACGTGTAGCGACCACAATTGCGAGCCTCCGCAGTGTCATGTAGAACGTATTGGGGGTGAGTAGAGCGCAGAAGCCAATGGAATCGCAGCGTACAGCGGAAAAGTCAGTGAAACCCGGACCTAAACCATCAAACTCATCCTAGCTTGACACGGCAAAACTAAACATAACGTGCCGCGGTCGCTATTGCTGGCATCCACTGGGCCAAGCAGATCAGGATAGAGCACAGTAGAAGGCAGGGATGCTCCGATTAGGAATGTATAGCACGGAAGTCGCATCCCTACTTACCAAACCTAACCAAACACAGTCATACCGAACGTAACTTAACACTGCCAATCGTGCCACGACCACTATTGCTGGCTTCCCCAGGGGAAATCAGATGTGAGAGGAGCAACGGGAGGGCAGGTATCGACCGAACATCCAAGTATAGCACAAAAGTCAAAACTACCTTAGTCAAACATAACCAAACCTAGCCAAGCCAAGCGTGACACAACTCAACCTAGCAAGCCTATAAGACCATTGCAGTACACGACAGAGCCAAGCAGAACATATTAGATCACAGTAGAGCGCAGAAATCCAACGTATAGCAGCATAAAGCACGGAAGTCGAAGCCATCCTTACCAAACATATCCTAACGTAACCAAACCAAACGTAACCCAACTCAAACAAACGTGACACGGCCACAGATGCAAGCCTTCCCTGAGACAAGCAGAGGATAGCAGAGCAATGTAGATCGCAGAAATAGCCCGAATGGCAGTGCACAGCACACCACTCAAAGCCACCCTAACCAAACCTAACCAAACCAAACCAAGCCGAACGTAACCTAACTGAACGTAACGTGCCGGGACCACAGTTGCTGCCCTCCCCAGAGCCAAGCAGAACATACTAGGGCTATGCAGAGCGCAGGAGTCCACCGAATGGCGGTGTATACCGCAGAAGTCAAAGATACCCTTACCTATCCGGGCCTAATCTAACCTAACCAAACTTAGCATAGCTCAAACTAACGTGCCGAGAAAACAATTTCTGGCCTCCCCATAGTCGAACAGGGTACGGAAGAGCACTGTAGGGCGTAGAATTCCACCGAGCATTGGCGTACAGCCCAGAAGTCAAAGCTGCTCTCTCCTAACATGTCCAATCGTGACGCCACCAAACGTAGCATAACATAACCTATCGTGCCACAACAGCTGCTACTGGCCGCTCCAGAGAATGGTATATTATAGTGGAGCCAGGTAGAGCGCCGAAAGCCACCAAATGTCAATGTATAGCATTAAAGTCAAAGATACCCTTACTTGACCGCACTAAACCTAACCAAACCAAACGTAGGATATCTAAACCTAGCGTGCCGAGACCACTATTGCTGGCCTCCCCAGAGTCGAGTAAAGTTCAGTAGAGCAACGAAGAGCGCAGAGATCCACCGAATTGGAGTGTACAGCGCAATGGTCAAAAGTTATCCTGTCCTTACCAATCCAAACGTTACCTAGCCAAACGTAAGCGGACGTAACCTAATGCACCGCGACCTCTATTGCCGGCATCCCGCGTGTAGATCGGAGTATACTACAGCAATGTAGAGCGCAGAAATCCACCGCATAACAGGGTCTAGCACAAAGCTCAAAACTACCTTCAAGTAACGTAACCAAACGTAACATAGCTTTACGCAACCTAACACAGACTAAAGAGCCGCGGCCACTATCTCTGGCCACTCCGTCGCCATGCAGAAAATATTAGATCACAGTAGAGTAAAGAAATAGACCGAATATAGGCGTATTGCGCAAATGTCAAAACCATCCTAAAAAACCCAGACCATACCTAACCTAGCCGAACGTAGAATTGCTAAACCTAACGAGCCGAGACCTCTATTGCTGGGATTCCCTGATACGTGCAGGTATAGTAGAGCGAAGTAGAGCGCAGAAATCAACCGTATATGTGTGTACAGCACAAAAGTCAGAGCTATCCTGTCTTAACCTGAACAAATGTAACAATACCCACACTAACGTGCCGATACCACTATTCCTGCCATCGCCAGAGCCAAGCAGAGTATATTAGGGCAACGCAGAGCGCAGGAGACCACCGAATGGCAGTGTATAGCGCAGAAGTCAAAGATACCCTTACCTATCCAGGCCAAACGTAACGTAACCGAACGTAGCATAACAAAATTTATCGTACGACAACCATAATTGCTGGACTCCCCAGAGTCGGTCAGAGTATAGTAGAGGAGAGTAGAGCGCAGAAAGCCAGCAAATAGCAATGTATAGCACAAAAGTCAAAGGTATCCTAATCTAACAAGTCCTAGCTTAGCCTAGCCGAACGTAGAGTACCTTTACATAACGTGCCGCGGCCACTATTGCTGGCTTCTCCAGAGACAAGCAGAATATGATAGAGCACTGCAGAGCACACAGGTCTCTGGAATGGCAATATGTAGCACGAAAGTCACAGATATCCTAACCCTACCCACACAAACCTAACAAAACCGATCGTAACCTAACACAATATAAAGAACAGCGACCAACATTTCTGGAATTCCCAGAGCGAAGCAGTGTACATTAGATTACAGTAGAGCGCAGGAATACACCGAATAGCAGTGTACAGTACAAGAGCCATAGCCATCATAGCCTAACATAACGAAACGTAACCAAACTATACCTAACGCGCCGAGACCACTATTACTGGCCTCTCCAGGGTCGAGGTGGGAATAGTATGGCAATGTAGTGCGTAGAAGTCCACCGAATAGCAGTGTATGGCACAAAAATCTGTAGAACGCTCAAATCTACAGAACAGCAGCGTATACCACGAAAGTCAAATATATCCTAACCAAACCTAGCCAAGCCCATCCTAAGAGAACGTAACATAACTCAACCTAACATGCCGAAAGCACTATTCCTGGCGTCCGCAGGGACAAGCAGATTATGATGGAGCACAATAGAGCGCAGAAGTCCATAGAATAACAGTGTTGAGCACAAAAGTCAAAGCTACCCAAACCAGACCCAACGTAATCAAACCCAACCAAACGTAATCTAACTCAAACTATCGGGCAGTGATCAGTATCGCTGGCCTCCACAGTGCGAAGCAGAACATGTTAGAGTAGAGGAGAGAGCCGAATTCCATAGGACGCAGGGTATGCCAGAAGATTCAAGGCTATACTAATCTGATCCAAGCAAACATTACATAACCAAACGTGACAGAGTTCAAACTAATGAGACGCGGTCGCTATCTCCGCCATCCCCAGAGCAAAGCAGAGCATACAAGATCACAGTAGAGCGCAGAAATCCACAGGAAAGCAGTTTACATCACAAAAGTCAAAGCTATCCTGGCCTGACCAAACCAAACGTAGCATGACAAAACGTAACCTAACTTAGAATAACGTGTCTAAACCACAATTACTGACGTCCCCAGGGCCTAGTAGAAAATATTGCGGGGGGGGGG
>NW_016908195.1:420225-512156 GCF_001483705.2 Eufriesea mexicana | reverse complement strand
GTGTACAGCACAAAAGTCAGAGCTATCCTGTCTTAACCTGAACAAATGTAACAAAACCCACACTAACGTGCCGATACCACTATTCCTGCCATCGCCAGAGCCAAGCAGAGTATATTAGGGCAACGCAGAGCGCAGGAGACCACCGAATGGCGGTGTATAGCGCAGAAGTCAAAGATACCCTTACCTATCCAGGCCAAACGTAACGTAACCGAACGTAGCATAACAAAATTTATCGTACGACAACCATAATTGCTGGACTCCCCAGAGTCGGTCAGAGTATAGTAGAGGAGAGTAGAGCGCAGAAAGCCAGCAAATAGCAATGTATAGCACAAAAGTCAAAGGTATCCTAATCTAACAAGTCCTAGCTTAGCCTAGCCGAACGTAGAGTACCTTTACATAACGTGCCGCGGCCACTATTGCTGGCTTCTCCAGAGACAAGCAGAATATGATAGAGCACTGCAGAGCACACAGGTCTCTGGAATGGCAATATGTAGCACGAAAGTCACAGATATCCTAACCCTACCCACACAAACCTAACAAAACCGATCGTAACCTAACACAATATAAAGAACAGCGACCAACATTTCTGGAATTCCCAGAGCGAAGCAGTGTACATTAGATTACAGTAGAGCGCAGGAATACACCGAATAGCAGTGTACAGTACAAGAGCCATAGCCATCATAGCCTAACATAACGAAACGTAACCAAACTATACCTAACGCGCCGAGACCACTATTACTGGCCTCTCCAGGGTCGAGGTGGGAATAGTATGGCAATGTAGTGCGTAGAAGTCCACCGAATAGCAGTGTATGGCACAAAAATCTGTAGAACGCTCAAATCTACAGAACAGCAGCGTATACCACGAAAGTCAAATATATCCTAACCAAACCTAGCCAAACCCATCCTAAGAGAACGTAACATAACTCAACCTAACATGCCGAAAGCACTATTCCTGGCGTCCGCAGGGACAAGCAGATTATGATGGAGCACAATAGAGCGCAGAAGTCCATAGAATAACAGTGTTGAGCACAAAAGTCAAAGCTACCCAAACCAGACCCAACGTAATCAAACCCAACCAAACGTAATCTAACTCAAACTATCGGGCAGTGATCAGTATCGCTGGCCTCCACAGTGCGAAGCAGAACATGTTAGAGTAGAGGAGAGAGCCGAATTCCATAGGACGCAGGGTATGGCAGAAGATTCAAGGCTATACTAATCTGATCCAAGCAAACATTACATAACCAAACGTGACAGAGTTCAAACTAATGAGACGCGGTCGCTATCTCCGCCATCCCCAGAGCAAAGCAGAGCATACAAGATCACAGTAGAGCGCAGAAATCCACAGGAAAGCAGTTTACATCACAAAAGTCAAAGTTATCCTGGCCTGACCAAACCAAACGTAGCATGACAAAACGTAACCTAACTTAGAATAACGTGTCTAAACCACAATTACTGACGTCCCCAGGGCCTAGTAGAAAATATTGCGGGGGGGGGGGGGTGCAGCGCAGAAACCCATAGAATCGCAGTGTATAGCAGAGAAGTCAGTGCTACCCGAACCCAGCCAGGGCAAACATAACGTAGCCATACGAAGATTAACTCCACGCAACGAGCTGCGACCACTATTGCTGGACACCTCAGGGCCAAGCAGAGTATAGTACCGCACAGTAGAGCGCAGAAGTCCACCGAAAAATATTGTGTACCGCGAAAGTCAAAGCTACCCATAGCTAACCTAGACCAACATAACCAAACCGAACGTAGCCTACCTCGCACCTAGCGTGCTGTGACCACTGTTTCTGGCCTCCACATAGACGAGCAGAGTATATTAGAGTAATGTAGCGCGCAGAAATACACCGGAGGGCCGTGTATAGCACAAAAGTCTATGTTATCTTCTCCTAACCTATCCAAACGTAATATAAACAAACATAACACAACTCAACACATCGCGCCACAACCACTGTTGCTGGCAACCCCAGAGGCGAGCAGATTATAGTAGAGTACAGCTGTGCGCAGGAACCCAACGAATAGCAGTGTGTGCCACGAAAGGAGCATCTGTCCAAGCATAACACGGACTAACGTAGCCAAGCCAATCGTAGTATAACTCTGCCTAACGTGACATGACCACCATTGCTGGCCTCCACATAGGCAGGCCGATCTTATTAGAGCACAGTATAGAGCAGAAATCCACCTAATAGCAGTGTATAGCGCAAAAATCAAAGCCACCCTATCCTAACCTAAGAAAACGTAACGTAAGCATACGTAGCATCACTCAACGTAACGTGACGAGAGCACAATTGCTTGCCTCCCCAGAGCCAAGCGGGAAATACAAGAGCACGGTAGAGCTCGCAAATCCACAGAAAATCAGTGCATAGCACAAAAGTCAAAGCCATCATAACCACACCTAGCCTAACCTAACCTAACCGAGCGTAACATAACTCAAACTAACCTGACGCGACCACCATTGCTGGCCACCAGCGGGCCGAGCAGAGTATACTAGAGTAATGTAGAGCGCATAAATCCACCTAGTGGCTGTGTATAGCGCAAAAGTCAAAGCTGTGCTCTCCTAACCTAACCAATCGTAACATAAGCAAACGTTACGTTACAAAGGGTACCATGCCAAGACCACCGTTTCTGCCCTCCCCAAGCCAAGGAGAGCATACGAGAGCACGGCAGAGCGCAGAAGACCACCGAATAGCAGTGTATAGCAGGAAAGACAATGCTATCCGATCTTAACCTCGCCAAACCTAACTTAGCAAAACGTGCATCGACACAACCTAACGCGCCGCGACCACCATTCCTGGCAACCCCGTTGGCAAGCAGAGAGTGATAGCGCAGAGTAGTGCGCAGTGGTCCATTGAATTGTAGTGTATAGCACAAAAGTCAAAGGTATCCTGTCCTAACATAGCCAAACGTTACGTAGCCGAACGTAGCCTAACTCAACCTACCGCACCACGGCCACTGCTTCTGGCACCACAGAGCAAAGCAGAGAATATGACATCACAGTAGAGAGCAGAAATACACCGAATTGCGGTGTATAGCAGGAAAGTCAAAGCCGCTCTAGCCAAGCCACACCTAACCTGACCTAACCAAACATAACGTAACTAAGCCTAACGAGCCGCGCCCACCATTTCTGGCCTCCCCAGGGCAACGCTGGGCATATTAGTGCACGGTAGATGGCAGGAAAGCATTGCATATTAGTGCATAGCACGAAAGTCAGAGCAACCATATCGAAACTCATCCTTACATATCCCAACCAAACGTAACACATCTCAACCTAACGCTCCGCGACCGCCATTGCTTGCCATCAGAGGTTCCAGCGGAGTATAGCAGCGCGATTTAAAGCGCAGAAATCCACCGGATAGCAGTGTATAGCACAAAAGTCAAGTTATCCTCTCCTAACCAAACGAAACGTGACATAACCATACGCAACGTACTTCAGAATAACATGCCCAGACCGCTACTGCTGGCCTCCACATATCCAAGCAGAATATACTGGAGCTCAGTAGATCGTAGGAATCTACCGAATAGCAGTGCATATCACAAAATCCAAAGCAACCCTAATTAAACTTGTCCTAACCTAACCAAGCCTAACGTATTACACCTGATCAAAACGTGCCACGACATCTATTGCTGCCCCCCGGCGACAAACAGAACATATTTAACCACTGTAGAGCGCAGAGATGCACTTAATAGCAGCATATGGCACAAAAAGTAATGCTATCCTTTCAAACATAACCAATCGTAGCATAACCAAACGTAGCTTAACACAGATGCACATGCAGAGACCAGAGTTGCTATCCTCCCCAAGCCAAGCAGAGCATGTTAGAGCACGGTATAGCGCAGATATCTACGGAGTAGCGGTGTAGAGCACAAAAGTCGCAGACATCCTGTCCTAACCTAACTAAACTTTACCTAGCCAAACGCAGAATAACTCAACATAATTTGCCGCGACCACAATTACTGGCGTCCCAGGAGACGAGCAGAGTGTGATAGCGCGCAATTTATCGCAGACGTCCATAGAATAGCAGTGTGTAGCGCAAGAGACAAAGCTATCCCTACCTAAGCCAAGATTGCCTAACAATACCAATCACAATCTAACACAACCTAACGTGCCGAGACCACTATTCCTGTCACCCCCAGATTCAAGTAGAGCGTAGTAGAGCAACAAAGAGAGCAGAAATTCTCCGAACAGCAGTGTATATCAGAAAAGTCAAATTTGTCCTATCACATGCGAGCCAAACGTAGCATAACCAAACGTAACATAACAAATCCTAACGAGACATAACTGTTATTTTTGTCCTCCACAACGCCAAGCAGAACACATTAGAAGAGAGCGGAAAGCATAAATCTTTAGAATGTCAGTGAATAGCAGTAAGATAAAGGCTATCCAAGCCTAACCCATGCTAACATAACCTAACCGAACGCAACGCAACTAAGCCTAACGTGACGCGGCCACTATTGCTGACGACCCGAGAGTCGAGCAGAGTATAGTGGAGAATTGCAGAGCGCAGAATTCCCCCGAATAGCAGTGTGTAGCACAAAAGTCGAAGCTACCCTTTCCTAACCTAAACAAACGTAACATATCCACACGTAACCTAACTTAAGCTATCGTGACGGGAGCACTGTTGCCGGCCTCCACAGCGACAAGCAGAGCATATTATTGGAGAGTAGATAGCAGGAGTCCATAGAATGGCAGTGTATAGCACGATAGGCAAAGATGACCAGACCGAACCCTGACAAACCTAACCTAACCGAACGTAACATAATACAACCTAACTTGCCGCGGGCACAACTTCTGGCATTCCCAGATCAAAGCAGAGAATATTAGATGACAGTAGATGCAGAAATCCACCGAATAGCAGTTTATAGCACAAAAGTCGAAGCTAGCATAGCCAAAACTAAGCAAACGTAGCATAGCCGAACGCAACATATCTCTGCCTAACGTGCCGAGACCACTACCCCTGGCCTCACTATAGCCGAGTAGAGTATACTAGAGCACCATAGAGCGCGGAAATCCTACGAATAGCGGAGTATAGCACAAAAGTCACAGCCATCCTAAGAAAACGTTACCAAGCGTAGCATAGCCAAGCGTAACCTAACTCCCCCAAACGTGCCACGATCACTAGCCACTGGCCCTTCAATAGAAAAGTAGAGGACAGCAGAGCAACGCAGATCGCGTATATCGGCCGATTAGCAGAGTACGGCACAAAAGTCAAAGCTACACTACCCAAACCTAACCAAGCCACAGGTAAATTGACACAACCTTACCTGCCGCGGCCACAATTTCTGGCCTGCCCAGAGCAAAGCAGAGGGTATTAGGTTAGAGTGGAATGCAGAAATACACCGAATAGCAGTGTATGGCACAATTGTCAAAGTTACCCTATCCAAACCTAACCTAACGTAGCGTAACCAAACGAAACGTAACAGAGCCTATCGTAACGCGACCAGTTTTCCTGGCGTCCCCAGGGACAAGCAGTGTGTGATAGCGCACGGTAGAGCGCAGGAGTCCATAGAATAGATGTGAGTCTCACGGAAGTCAAAGCTATCCTAACCTAACGCAGCGAAACGTAACAAGGCCAAACGTATTCTAACTCAAACTCACGTGCAGCGACAACAATTGTTGGCCTCCCGAGAGTCGAGCGGAGTATAGCATGGAAATGTATAGCGCAGAAATACACCGAAGATCAGACTATAACGTAAAAGTCCCAGCTTTCCTACCTTTGCCTAAGCAAACGTTACATAACCACGCGCTACATATCTCAGCCTAACATGCCAAGGACACTATTACTGCTCTCAACAGAGCCAAGCAGAATATACTACAGGAAAATGGGGCGCAGAAATCCATAGAATCGCAGTGTACAGAACAACAGTCGACACTACCGTATCCTAACGTAAGCAAACGTAACAAAAGCGAACGATGCCTAGCTCCACCTAACGTGCCGAGAATACTATTGCTTGTCTCTCCAGAGACAAGCAGAATATAAAAGTACAAAGTAGAACGCACTGATCCACCGTGTTACAGTTTACTGCACAAAAGTCAAATATATCATAACCTAAGCCAACCAAACGTAACACATCCAAACGTAACATAACTCATCCTAACGTACCTAGACCGCTGTTGCTTGCCTCCACATCGCCCAGCAGAGCATATTAGAGTATAACTCATCCTAACGTACCTAGACCGCTGTTGCTTGCCTCCACATCGCCCAGCAGAGCATATTGGAGCACAGCAGAGCGTAGAAATCCACAGAATAGCAGTGTATTGCGCAAAAGTTAAACACATTCTGACATAACTTGACCTAACCTAACCTACCCAAGCGTAGAATAATCCAACATAACGTGTCGAGACCAACATTGCTGGCCTATCCAGCGCCAAGCATAGCATGTTGGAGCGCAATAGACAGCAGATACCCGCCGAATAGCGGGGTATAGCAGAAAAGACATAGTAGCCTATCCTAACCTGACCAAACGTAATACAAGCAAACAGTGATAAACCCAAACTAACGTGACGCGACCGCTATCCCTCGCCTTCCCAGAGGCGCGCAGAGAATAGTAGAGCACTGTGGAGCAGAGAAAACAACTGAATAGCAGTTTATGTTACAAAAGCCGAGCATATCATAACCTAACCTGGCCCAACCTAACCTAAGAAAACGTAGCATAACTGAAAATAACGTGCCGCGGCCACTGCTGCAGGCATCCACATAGCTGAGCAGATAACATAGGTGCACGGCAAAGCGCACAAATCGTTGCATATCAGTGTATAGCACAGATGTCTCAATTAACATATACCAACCTCACAAAACGTAACATAACAATACGTGGCATAGCTCAACCTAACTTGCCGAGAGCACTATTTCTGGCGGCGCGTGGGCCATGCAGAATACAGCGGAGCACAGTAGATCACAGAAATCCACCGTATGACAGTACATAGCACGAGAGTCAAAGCTGTCCTAACCAAACATAGCTTAACCTAACACAACCAAACGTAACACAGCTAAACGTTATGTGCCAGACCACCCTTCCTCGCCGCCCCTGAGTCGAGCAGAGTATAGTAGAGCAATGTTGAGCGCAAAAATCCACCAAAATGCAGTATGTAGCACAAAAGTCGAAGGTACCCTATCCTAAACGAACAAATCGTGACACCACCATGCCTAACCAAGCTAAGCATAACATGCCGCCATCACACAATGCTGGCCTTCCTAGCGCCAGGCAGAACGTAATAGATGAAAGGAAAGCGCAGAAATCCATAGGATCGCAGTGTACGGCAGAAAAGCCAAAGATGCCCAAACCTAACACAGACTAACTTAAACTAACCTGTCTTAGCAAAACTCAACGTAGCGAGCCGCGACCACTTTGTTATCATCCCCAGGGTTTAGCAGATTAGAGTAGTGCACCGTGGAGGGCAGGAATCCACCGAATAACTGTGTATAGCACGAAAGTCAGAGCTGCCCTAACCAAACTTGACGTACCCTAACCAAACCAAACGTGACCCATCACAGCCGAACGTGCCACGACCGCTATTGACCGCCTCCACACATACATGTAGACGCTTGTAGAGCAATGCCGTGCACAGATATCGGCCGAATAGCAGACTACAGCGCAAAAGACAAATCTACCATAACCATACAAGTCCCAACCTAGCCAAGTCAACCGTACCCTGTCTCAACCTAGCGTGCCGAGGCCACACTTGCCGGCCTCCGCAGAGCCAAGCAGAATATACTAGGGCACAGTCGAGAGCAATAATCCACCGCACTGCAGTGTGAGGCACAAGAGTCAAAAAAATCCAAACTTGACACAAACAACCATAACCTAACCAAACGTAGCCTATCTCAACATAATGTGCCGAGAACACAATTACAGGCTTCCCCAGTGTCGAGCAGAGAGCAGTAGAGCAACGTAGGGCATAGAAATCCTCCGAATAGCGGTGTATGGTGCGAAAGTCATAGGTAACCATTCTCAACTTAACCAAGCATAACCTAACAGAACGCAGCCTATCTCAACCTAACGTGCCGAGACCACTATTTCTGGCCACCACAGAGCCAAGCGGAACACATTAGAGGAGAGTAGGGAGCCGAAAGCCGTAGAATCGCTGTGCACAGCAGAAAAGAGAAGGCCATCTGTACCTGACACAGGCAAATATAACCTAACCAAACGAAGCGTAACTCAACATAGCGAGTCGCGGCCACTATAGCTGTACTCCAAAGGGCCAAGCAGAAAATAGTACAGCACAGTCGAGCGCAGAAATGCACGGAATAACAGTGTATACCACGAGAGTCAAAAATTTCCGAACACAACCCAGGCAAACGTAAACTAACCAAACGTAGCATAAATCAATCTAACGTGCCGCGGCCGCTATTACTGTCCTCCCCAAAGCCGAGCAGAATGTAGTAGAGCAATGAAGACAGCGAAAATGCACTGAATAACAGCGTACAGCACAAAAGTTAGAGCTTTCCTATCCAAACCTAGCCAAACGTAATGTAGGCAGACGTAACGTAACCCAACCTTACGTGCCGCGACCGCCATTGCTGGCATCCCCAGGCTGTAGCAGACGGTAGTAGAGCAATGCAGTGCACAGATCTCGACCGAAGAGCAGTGTAGAGCACAAAAGTTAAAGCTACCCGAACAAAACGTATCCTAACCTAGCGAAGCTAAGCGTAACATAACTCAACCTAGCTTTCACAGATCACTATTGCTGGACACGCCAGGGCCATGCAGAATACATTGCAGCACACCAGGGCGCAGAAGCCCACCGTATAGCACTGTGTAGCACAAAAGTCAATGCTATCCTATCTTAACCTAACCAAAGCTAACGTAACCAAACCTAACATAACCCTTCCTGACGTGCCGAGACCTACATTACTACCCTTCACAGAGTCGAGCAGAACACATTAGAGGAAAGCGGAGCGCAAAAGATCGTGGAATCGCAGTGCATAGCGCAATATTCGGAGCTACACTATCCCAACTCAGCCAAACATAACATAACCGAAGGTAGCTTAAGTAAACCTAACGCGCCGAGACCACAATTACTGGCCACCCTAGAGCCACGCAGAGAATTTTAGAACACATTAGAGCGCAGAGATCATCGGAATAGCAGTGTACAGCACAAATGTCAAAGTAGTCCATCCTAACATAGCCAAACGTAAAGTAACCGAACGCAGCCTAACCCAACCTAACATGACGAGACCATTATTACTGGCCTCGAAAAAGAAAAGCAGCATGCACCACGGTACAGTGGTGCGCAGAAACCCCACGCATTCCAGTGGAAGGCACAAAAGCCGAAGGTGAGATAACCTAACCTGACCTAACCAAAACTAACCAAACGTGACATAACACAAACTAACGATCCGAGATCACTATCCCTGGCCAAGCCAGAGCCACGCAGAGGATATTAGGAGACAGTAAATCGCAGATATCTGCAGATAGCAGTGTATAGCACAAACGTCTAAATTGCCCTATCCTAACCTCACCAAACGTGACATAACCAAAAGTGGCCTGGCTCAACCGAGCGTGCCGAGAGCATTGTTGCTGGCCTCCCCAGCGCCAAGCAGAATATACTAAATTACAGCAGAGCGAAGAAGTTCACCGCATTGCAATACACTATACCGAAGCCGTAGATAACCCAACCTAACCTAACCTGACGCAACGTAACGTAACTAGACCTAACGTGCCGATACCACTATTAATGGTCACCCCGGAACCAAGCAGAATGCTGTAGAGCACAGTACATCACAGAAATCCAACGGATAACAGTGTGCAGCACGAAAGACGGAGCCATCCCAACCAAATGTAGCCTAACCTGTCCAAACCAATCGTAACATAACACAACCTATCTTGCCGCGGCCACCATTGCTAGCCTCCCGAGAGCCGAGCTGGGTATAGTAGAGCAACGTTGTGCGCAGAAATCCACCGAATGGCAGTTTATAGCGCAAAAGTCATAAGTTCCCTACCCTAACTTAACCTAACGTAGCATAAATCACATAACGTGCCGCGACCACAGCTCCTGGCCTCCCCAAAGTCAATCAGAATATATTAGATCACAGTAGAGCGCATTGCAGTGAAAAGGAAAAAAGCCGTTGGTATCCTAACCTAACTGAGCCTAACCTGACCCTATCAAACGTAACCCGACTCAACCAGACGAGCCACGGCCACCATTGATAGCCTACCCAGATATGAGCGGAGTAATGCAGAGCAATGTAGGGCACAGGCATTCAACGAATAGCAGTGTATAACATAAAGGTCGAAGAAACCCTAACCGAACATTCCCAACCAAACGTAACAAAAGGTAACCGAACTCAACCTAACGAGTCGATACCACTATTACTGCCCACCCCAGAGCCAAGCAGAATATACCAGTTCATAGTAGTGTGCAGAAATCCACCACAAAGCTGTGAATAGCACAGAAGTAGAAGACACCCTAACCAAACCTTCCTGACCTTACCCAACGGTACGAAACGTAACAAATCCTAACGTGCCGAGACCACAATTACTGGCAACCACAGAGTCAAGCAGAGCATATTAGAGCACATTACAGTGCAGAAAACCTCCGAATAGCGGTGTATAGCACAAAAGTCGAAGTAGCGTATCCTAACCTAGCCAGATGTAGCATACGCGAACGTAACCTAACTCAACCCAACATGACGTGGCAACTATTGCTGGCCTTCACACAGCCAAGCAGGTCATATTAGAGCACAGTACAGGGTAAAAGTCCACCCAATAGCAGTTTATGGCACAAACGTTTAATTGATCCTACCATAACTTGATCAAGCGTACATAAGCAAATGTAGCCCAACTCAACCTGACGTACCGAGAACACTACTGCCCGCATACCGAGAGCCAAGCAGAATACACTATAGCACAGTAGGGCGCAGAAATCAACCGAAGAAGCATGTTTACCACGTATGTCAAGCTTTCTAAATCTAACCCAGACTAACATAACCAAACCAAACGTAGCATAACTCAACCTAGCACTCCTTGAACACTATTACTGGCCACCCCATAAACGAGCACAGTATAGTAGAGCAATGTAGAGCGCAGAAACACTCCGGATGGCAGTGTATATCATAAAAGTCAATGCTATATTCTCCTCAGCGATTCAAACGTAACATAACCGAACGTAACTTAACTGAACCTACCGCACCGCGGCCACTGTCGCTGTCCTCCCCAGAGGCGGGCAGATTATAGTAGATCACAGCAGAGCGCAGACGTTCATAGAATAGCAGTGTGTACCGCGAAAGTCAAAGACACCCATACCTAACACCAACATGCGTAACGCAACCGAACGTAGCATTACTCAGCCGAACGAAAGGAGACCACAATTGCAGGCTCCGCATAGACGAGCAGAGCATAGAACAGCAATGTAGAGAGCAGAAATTCACAGAATAGGAGTGCATAGCACAAATGTCGAAGCTAACCTATCCTAACCTGACCAAACGTAACGTAACCGAACCTAGCCTACCAAAATTTATCGTACGACAACCATAATTGCTGGCTGCCCCAGAGTCGATCAAAGTATAGTAGAGGAGAGTAGAGCGCAGGAAGCCAGCAAATAGCAATGTATAGCACAATAGTCAAAGGTATCCTAATCTAACTAATCAGTAGACCTAGCTTAGCCTAGCCGAACGTAGAGTACCTTTACATAACGTGCCGCGGCCACTATTGCTGGCTTCTCCAGAGACAAGCAGAATATGATAGAGCACAGCAGGGCACACAGGTCTAAGGAATGGCAATATGTAGCACGAAAGTCAAAGATATCCTAACCCAACCCACAAAAACCTAACATAACCAAACGTAACCTAACAGATCCTAACGCGCCGCGGCCAGTATTTCTGGTATTCCGAAAGCGAAGCAGTGTATATTTGATCAGAGTACAGCGCAGGAGTCCACCGAATAGCAGTGCACCGCACCTGAGTCGCAGCTATCCTACCCTAACATAACCAAACATGGTAAGACCAAACGTAACCTATCCCAACCTAACATGCCGAGACCACTGTTACTGGTCTCCACAGAGTTGAGAAGGATATAGTAGAGGATCGTAGTGCTCAGAAATCCACTGAATAGCAGTCTCTAGCGCAGAAGTAAATTCTATCCCACAATAACATATCCAAGCGTAGTATGGGCAAACGTAACCTAGCTTAACCTATAGTGCCGAGATCACTCTTGATGTACTCCCCAAAATCGAGCAGAGTACAGTGGAGCAGGGAAGTGCGCAAAAGTCCACCGAATAGCAGTGTGTGGCGCAATAGTCTGAGGTATCCTATCCTAACCTATCCAAACGTATCATTAGCAGACGTAACGTAACCCAAACTTACGTGCCACGAACGCTATTGCTGGCACCTCGAAAGCTAAGCAGACTATAACAGAGCAATATAGAACGCTGAAATCTACGGAACAGCAGTGTATATTGCAAAAGTCAAATCTATCCCAACAAAACCAAACCAAACCTAACATAACCGAACGTGACATAACTCAACCTAACATGCCGAAAGCACTATTCCTGTCGTCCACGGAGACAAGCAGAGTGTGATAGCGCAAAAGGAGCGCCGAAGTCCATAGAAAAGCAGTGTGTAGCACAAAAGTCTAACCTATCGAAACCTAACACGACGTAACCCAACCTGTCATAGCGTAATCTAACTAAACTTAACGTACCGAGGCCACTGTCGCTTGCATCCCCAGAGCCAAGCAGAATACACTAGAGAACAGTAGATCGCAGTAATCCACCACATTGGAGTGTATAGCACAAAAGTCACAGATATCCTAACCTAACCATTCCTAACCTCACCTAACCGAACACAGCCTAACTAAATATAACATGCCTAGGCCACTATTGCTGACATCCCCAGAGCCTATCAGAATGTACTAGAGCACAGTAGTGCACAGAAATCCGCCGCATTGCAGAGCAAAGCACAAAAGTCAAAGATATACAAACCAAACCGTACCTATCCTAACGTACCAAACGTAGCCTAACTAAATATAACGTGCAGTCACCACTATTGCTGGCCTTTCCAGAGACAAGTTGAACACATTAGAGCACAGTAGAGCACAGTATTCCACCGAGTAGCAGTGTACACGACAAAAGTCCCAGCATCTCCCTCTTAACCTAACTAATCGTGACATACGCAAACGTAGCACAAGTCACACTAACGTGCCGCGACCGCTATTGCTGGCCTCACCAGAGCCAAGCAGTACATATTAGATGGTGTAGAGCGCAGAAATCATAGAACCGATACGTATAGCGGAAAAGTGATAGCTATACAAGCCTAGCGCAGACCAACGTAACCTGGCCAAACGAAACCTAACTAAACGTACATTGACACGACCACTATTGCTGGACCACAGGGCTAAGCAGAATATGTCACTGCGCAGCAGAGCTCAGAAATGCACCGAATTGCGGTGTATACGACGAAAGTCAAATCTATTCTAACCTAACCCAGACAAACAAAGCCCAACCAAACGCAGCCTAACCGAAACTAACGTGCCGAGACTACCATTTCCGTCCTCCATTGAGCTGAGCACAGTATAGTAGAGCCAAGTGGAGCGCAGGAAGCAACCATATAGCAATGTAGAACACAAAATTCAAAGATATCCTAACCTAAACATACCTTATCTAACCTAACCAAACGTAGAACAAATAAACCTTACGACCCGATACCTCTACTTATAGACTCCGCAGAGCCAAGCAGAACATATTAGAGCACGGTAGAGCGCAGAAATTCACCGAATAGCAGTGTATAGCTCTAAAGTCATAGCCATCATAACCAAACATGACTTAACGCAACATAATCGAACGCAACCTAACCCAACCTATCGTGACACGACCGTCATTGCTGGACTCCCCAGAGACGAGAAGGGTATAGCAGGGAAACGAAGAGCGCAGAAACCCACCCAATAGAAGTGTATAGCACAAAAGTCAAAGGTATCCTCCCCTAACCCATCCAAATGCTACATACGGAATCGCAACATATCCAAACTCAACATAACTCAGGCCAACGTGCGTCCAGCACTACTCCTCGTCTCCCCAATCGCCAGCCGAATATAGAAGAGCATAGTAGAGCACAGAAACCCACCGAAGAACAGTGTATGCCACGTAACACGAGGCTATCCGTAGCTAACCCAGACTAACATAACCAAACCGGACGTAGCCTGACACAACCTAGCGCGCCGTGTCCACAATTTCTGGCCTCCGCATAAACGAGCAGAGTATAGTAGAGCACAGTAGAGGGCAGAAGCACCCCGGATGTCCGTGTATATCACAAAAGTCAATGCTATCTTCTCCTAACCTATCCAAAGCTAACCTAATCGAACTTAACATTTCTCTACGTATCGCGCCACGACCATTCTTGCTGGCAACACAGGAGACGAGCAGATTATAGTAGAGCACAGCAGAGAGCATGAATCCACCGAATAGCATTGCGTACCACGAAGCAAGCTGCCCAAACCTAAACCGGAAAAATGTAACCAAGCCAAACGTAGTCCAACTCAGCCTAAACAGCCGAGACCTAAATTGCTGGCCTCCCCACAGCCATGCAGAGCATATGAGATCACAGTAGAGCGGAGAAGTCATCCACGTAGCCGTGTACAGCACAAATGTCGAAGGTACACTATCCTAGCCGGACCAAGCGTCACATAACAGTACTTGTCGTGCCACGGCCATAATTACTGGCCATCCCAGAGTCGAGCATAGTACAGTAGCGCACAGAAGAGCGAAGAAAGCCACCGAATAGCAATGTGTAACGCAAAAGTGGAAGATAACCTAACCAAACGGGCCTACTCTAACCTAGCCAAGCGTAGATTAACTATACTTAACGTGACGCGACGACTATTGCTGGTTTCCGGGAGAATAGCAGTATATGGTTGTGTATAGTAGAGCACACGCGTACGTGGAATGGCAGTGTGTAGCACGATAGTCAAAGATATCCTAGCATAACCCACACAAACCTAACCTAACCAAACGTAATGTAACACACCCTACCGCGTCGCGGCCACTATTTCTGGAATTCTCAGAGCGAAGCAGGGAATATTAGGTCATAGGACAGCGCAGGAAAACACCGAAGAGCAGTGTGCAGCTCAACAGTCATAGCTAACCTAGCCTAACATGACCATGCGTAGTAAGGCCATACGTATCCTAACTCAAACTATCGTGCCGAGACCACTGTTGCTGACATCCGCAGAGCGAAGCAGAATATACTGGAGCACAGGAGAGCGCAAAAGTCCGCGGCACTCAAGTGCAAAGCACAAAAGGCAAAGATATACTGACCTAACATGACATAACCTGACCCAGCCGAACGAAGCCTAACTAAACCTAGCGTGCCAAGAACACAATTTCTGGCATCCGCAGCGCCAATCAGGGCATATTAGAGCGCAGAAAACCGCAGAAACCAAACAAATAGCAGATTACAGCACAAAAGTCGAAGCCGTCCTATACTAACCTAACCAAACGTAAAGGAACCGAACTCAGCATAACTCAACCCAACGTGCCTAGACAACTATTGCACACCCACCCATACCTCCGCGCCAAGCAGAGCAAATTACTGCGCAGTAGAGCGCAGAAATCCGCTGAATAGCAGTGTTTAGAGCAAAAGGCAAAGCTCTCCTCTCCTAACATGGCCAAGCCTTACCAAACCAGACGTAGCATAGCAGATACTATATTGCCGCGACCTCTATTCCTGGCGTCCCGGGAGACAGACAGAGTGTGACAGCGCACGGTAGAGCGCAGAAGCCCATAGAATGAGAGTCTGTATTTCAAAAGTCAGAGCTATCCCAAACTAACCTAGCGTAACCTAACATAGCCAAGCGTAACATAACTCAACCTAACGTGCTGCGACCACCATTGCTGGCCTCACCAGAGCCATGCAGAACATATCGGACAACAGTAGGGCGCAGAAGTCCATAGAATCGCAGTGTATAGCGAAAAGTCAAAGCTGTACAAGCATACCCATGCCAACGTATGCTGACGGAACGTAACCTGGCTCAACCTAACGTGCCGCGGCCACTATTTCTACCATTCCCCTAGCAAACTAGAGCATGTTAGTGCACAGTAGCGACGAGAAATCCATCGAATTGCAGTGTATAGCACATAAGTCAATGCTGTCACTCCTAACCTAACCAAACGTAACATACCCTTTGGCAACATAACTCAGCCTAATGCGCTGACAGCACTGCCGCTGGCACCCCATAGCCAGGAAGAATATGCTACAGCGCAGTAGAGCGCAGAAATCCTCCGACTAGCAGTATATAGCACAAATGTAAATGCCATGCAAAGCACACATAACCCAACATGACTTAATAGAACGTTGCCTAGCTCAACCAAACGTGACACGACCGATATTGCTCTCCTCGCCAGAGACAGGCAGAGGCTAGTAGAGCAATGCAGGGCGCAGAGATATGCTGAATATCAGTGTCTAGCGCAAAATTCGGAGCTATCATAAGCAAACCGAACATAACCTAACAAGCCAAACGTAACATAACTCAACCTATCGTGCCGCGAACGTTATTGCTGCCCTCCACAGGGCCATTTAGAGCTTATCAGACAAGGGTAGGGCGCAGAAATCCGTCAAATGCCAGTGTATAGCGAAAAGTCAGAGGTGTCCAAGTCTAGCCCATCGTACCGTAAACTAACCAAACGTAATCTAGCACAGCCTAACATGTCGCGGCCACACTTTCTCGCGTCGCCAGTGCAAAGCTGTGCATACTAGATAATAGCAGCGCGGAGAAATCGCCCGAATGCGAGTGTATATCACTAAAGTCAAAGCTATCACAACTAAACATAGCCAAACCTAGCCAAGCCAAGCGTAGCATGACAAATCCTAACGTGCCGCGAGCACTACTCCTGGCATCTGCAGAGACTTGCAAAACATATTAGATGAGAGTGGGGAGCAGAAATCAATGAAATGCCAGTGAATAGCAGAAAGGTCAAGGCCATCCAAGCCAAACCCGTGCTAGCGTAACCTAACCAATCATAACACAATCAAACCTAACGTGCTGCGGGCGCTATTTCTGACCACCTCAGAGCAAAGCATGTCACATTGGAGAACAACAGAGACTAGGTCTCATCCAAATAGCGGTGCATAGCACGAAAGTCACAGCCAATCCGGTCAAACTTAACATAAGCTAACCAAACCAAACTTAACCTAACACACAATATCCTGCAACGACCGCCGATGATGGCATCCCCAGAGTCGAGTAGAGAATAGTACAGCAACGAGGAGCTCTGAAATACTCCGAATAGCAGTATACAGAGATAAAGTCAAAATTGACCTATCCTAACCTAACCAAACGTAACATAAGAATACACAACGTACAACTTCCTAATTTGCCGAGACCGCTACAGTCGGCCTCCACATATCCAAACAGTATATGGTAGAGCATAGTAGAGCGTAGAAGCCCACAGCATAGCAGTTTATAGCACAAAAGTCAAATTCATCCTAACCAAACTTATCGTAGTCCAACCAAACCGAACATAGCATAGCTGAAACAAACGTGCCACGACCATTACTGCTGGTCCCCCCAGAGGCAAGCAGAACATATTAGAGCACACCAGAGCGCAGGAATCCACGGAATTGCAGTGTAAAGCACTAAAGGCGAAACTATCCATTCCTAACCTAACCAAATGGAACATAAGCAAACGCATCATACCTCAGCCTAACGTGCCTAGTGCAACATTCCTGGCGTCCCCGGAGACAAGATGGGTGTGGCAGCACACAGTAGAGCGCAGAAGACCAGAGGATAGCAGTGTGTAGCACAAAAGTCACACCTACACCAACAAATCCCTACACAACCTATCCTATCCAAGCGTAAGCTGACTAAATCTAACGTGGCGCGACCACTGTTGCTGCCCTCCCGAGAGACATGCAGAGCATATTACGGGAGTGTATGGCGCAGAAATCCATAAAATTTCAGTGTACACAAGGAAAGTCACAGTTATCCAAGCCTAACCCAAGCAACCGTAGCCAAACCTAACGTAGCAAAGCTTAACGTAACGTGCGGTGATCATTACTGCTGGCATCCGCAGAGCCAAGCAGAATATGTTAGAGTAGAGGGGAGCGCCGAAATGCATATTTCGCATGGTACAGCAGAAGAGTCAATGCTACTCAAATCTGAACCAGACAAACATAACGTATCCAAACGTGACATAATTCAAGCTAATGAGCTGCCACCGCTATCCCAGCCCTGCCCAGAGCAAAGCAGAGCATTCAAGACCGCAGGAGAGCACAGAAGTCCAACGAAATGGAGGTTATACGACAGAAGTCACGGCTGCCCCTGCCTAATCTAACCAATACTAATAACCCAGACCACAACTGCTGACGTCCCCAGAGTCTATCAGAATATACTAGAGCACAATAGTGCTCAGAAATCCGCCGCAGTACAGTGCAAAGCGCAAAAGTCAAAGATATCCTAAACTAACCTAACATGACCCAAAGTATCAAACGTTCCCTAACTAAACACGACGTGCCGACACCACTATTGCTGTCCTCCCCATCGCCATGCAGAACATATTGGAAGACAGTCAAGCTCAGAAATAGATAGAATGGCAGTGTATAGCAGAAATGTCAAAGATATCCAAGCTTAACCAATGCTAACGTAACTAACCCAAAAATAACATAACTTAGCCCGACGTGTGGCGGCCACTATTTCTGGACTCCCCAGAGCATGCAGGACATAGTAGAGCAGAGTAGGGGGCAAGGATCCACCGAACAGCAGCGTACAGCACAAACGTTAAGGCCATCCTGACCACACGTAGCACACCCTAACTTAACCAGAGGTAACATAGCAGAGCCTGCCTTGCCACGGCCAGTATTGCTGGCTTCCAAGAATTGAGTAGATTACAGTAACGCAGCGACGAGCGTATAAATCTTCCTAATAGCAGTGTGTAGCACAATAGCCAAAGCTATCATATCATAACCTGATCAATCGTAACGTAAGCAAACGCAACTTAACATATCCTATGGAGCCGAGACCACTGTCATTGCCCTCCTCAGAGCCAAGAAGGACATATTAGAGGAGAATAGAGCCAGGAACACACATAATCGTATTGCATAGCACAATAGTCGAAGCTGCACTATTCTAACGTAACCAAACGTAGCATAAACGAAAGTAGCCTAGCTCTCCCTAACGCGCAGAGACCACAATTGCTTGCTTCTCCAGAGCAAAGCAGAGAATACTAGATCATAGTAGAGCGCAGAAGTTCACCGAGTAGCAGTGTATAGCACAAAAGTCAAAGCCACCCCAACCAAACCAGACCTAGTCTAACCAAACCAAACGCAGAATAACTAAACCTGACGGTCCGAGACCTCAACTGCTGGCCTCCAGAGAGTCGGGCAGAGTTTAGTGGAGCAATGTGGAGCGCAAAAATCTACCGAATAGCGGTGTATAGTGCAGAAGTCATAGCAGCCCTCTCCTAACCTAAGCAAACGTAACGTAACTGAACGCAAAGTTGTTCAGGCTGACGTGCCGATAGCACTACTCTTGACCTCCCACAGACAAGCAGAATATCCTAGGGCAAAGCAGAGCGCAGAAATCCACCGGATTACAGTGTATAGTACGAAAGTCAAAACTATCATAACTGAACCTAGGGTAACCTAACCTAGCCAAGAGTAACATAACCAAACCTAGCGTACCGGTACCACTATTGCTGCCCTCCCCAGAGCCAAGCAGAATAAATTAGAGCACAGCAGAACGCAAAAATCCACCAAGTAGCAGCTTATAGGACAAAAGTCAAAGCTACTCTATCCTAACATAACGAAACGTAACTTAGCCCAACCCAACGTGACGAGACCACAGTTGCTGACCTCCCCAGGGCCAAGCAGAATACAGTAGAGCACAGTAGCGCGCAGAAATCCGCCGAATAAACTTGTATAGCACAAAAGTCAGCTACCACAGCCAAATGTAACCAAAACCTAACCTAAACAAACGTAACCTAACGTGTCGATAGCAATACTGCTGCCCTCCCCAGAGACGAGCAGAATAAGGTAGATCACAGTAGATCGCAGAAATAGACCGAATATCAGTCTATAACACGACAGTCAGTGCAAACCTATTCTAACATAACCTAACCAAACGTACCTGAACTCCACCTTTCTTGCCGAGAACACTATTGTAGGCCTCCCCAGGGCCAAGCAGAAGATATTAGAGCACATTAGGGCGCAGCAGTCCACCGAATAGCAATGTGCAGCACAAAAGTCAAAGCTTTCCTATCAAAGCCTAACCAAACTGACGAAGCCAAGCGTAACATATCTCAACCTAACGTGCCGCGAGCACTATTGCTGGCCTCCGAGAGTCAAGCAGGACAAACTAGAGCACAGTAGAGCGCAGACGTCCTCCGAAATGTAGTGTACAGGACAGGAGTTAAACCTACCGTAGCTAAACTTTGCCTTACCCAACCTGATCGATCATAGCGCGACTCAATGTAACGTGCCGGGAGCACTATTGCTGGCCTTCCCAGAGACAAGCTGAACATGTTAGAGCACTGTGGGACGCGGGAAACCATCTAACTGCAGACTGTAGCACTAAAACCAGAGCTATCCTCTCCCAACCTAACAAACCGGAACCTAACCGAACGTAACCTAGCACAACCTAACGTGCCGCGACCACTTTTGCTGGCCGCCCCAGAGCCACAGAAAATACGCGAGTGGATAGTAGAACGCAGAAATCCATAAAATAGCTGTGTATATCGGAAAAGTCGTGGCTACAAAGACAAACAGGGCACAGCCAAACATAGCCAAGCTCGAACAAACGTGTCGCGATCGCTATTGCTGCCCTTGCCACTGCCAAGCTGAAAATATTACAGCACTGTAGGGAGAGGAAATCCATCTAGTAGCAGACTATAGGCCTAAAGTGCTAGCTATCCTCTCCTAACATAGAGAATCGTAACACAAACAACCGCATGCTAGCTTACACTATCGTGCCTTGATCACCCATACTAACCTCCCCAGAAACGAGCAGGGCTTACTAGGGCGCAGTAGGGTGGAGAAATGCACCGAATTCCAGTGCACAACACAACAGTTGAAGCTATCCTGACCAAACTTAGCCTAACCCAACATAGCCAGACGTAACCTCACAAAACATAACATGCCAAGACCACTATTTCTGGCCTTCACAGAGTCAAGCTGCAAACATTAAAGCACAGTGGGGAGCGGAAATATACAAAATAGCAGACTATAGCATTAAAGTCGCAACCATCCTCTCCAAAACTAACCAACCGTAACATAGCCAGACATTACCCAACTAAACCTAACGAGCCGTGGCCATTAATGCCGGCCTCCCCAGAGTCAAGCGGAACACGTCAGTGGAGTGTAGATCCCAGAGGTCCTTATAATCGTATTGTTTATCGGAAAAGCCGAAGCTACCCAAGCCTAACCCAAACGAACAGAACATAACCACACATAGCCTGACTCAACCTAACGTGCCGAGACAGCTACTGTTGCGCTCCACAGGGACAAGCAGGTCGTACTAGAGCAAAGAAGAGCGCAGAATTTCACCTAAATTCAGTGTACAGCACAAAAGTTAAAGCTATCGTGACGAAACTTAGCCTGACCCATCCTAGCAGAACGTAACCCGACCTAGCATAACGTGCCGAGACCACTATTCCTGGCCTTGCCGGAGCCAAGCTGAGAATATTATAGCACTGCAGGGCGCAGTGTTCCACATGATAGAAGGCTATAGGACTAAAGTGCTAGCTATCCTCTCCTAACATAAAGAATCGAAACACAAACAACCGCACCATAGCTTACACAATCGTGCCTCGACCACCCATACTGACCTCCCCAGAAACCGGCAGGGCATACTAGGGCGCAGTAGGGTGGAGAAATCCACCGAATAGTAGTGCACACCACAAAAGTTAAAGCCATCATTTCCCAACATAACAATCCGTAGCATAGCCAAATGTAAAGTGACACAAAATCGCGTACCGCGGACACTACGGCTGGGCTCGCCGGTATCGAGCAGAGTATAGCAGAGCACAGTAGAGCGCAGAGAGACGCCAGATAGCAATTTATTGCACAAGAGTCGAAGATATCCTAACCTAAACAGACATAAACCAACCTAACCAAGCGTAGAATAACTAAACCCAACTTGCCGTGACCGCTATTGCTGGATTCCCCAGAGACAAGAGGAATATTATATAGCACATCAGAGCACACTCGTCCATAGGATATCAGTGTCGAGCACATAAGTCAGAGCCATCCTAACCTAACCCAACCAAATGTAACATAGCCAAACGCAGTCTAACTTAACCTTCGTGCCGGGAACACTACTGCTGGCCTCCCCACAGCCAAGCCGAATATACTAGGGCACAGTAGAGCGCAGAAATCCACCAGATAGCAGTGTATAGTAAGAACGTCAAAGGTATCTTAACCCAACCTAACAAAGTGTAACCTATCGGAATGCACTGTTACTCAACCTGCCGTGCCACGAACGCCATTTATGGCCACCCCAAAGTCGAATGGAGTACAGTAGAGCAATGTAGGACGCAGAAATCCGCGAAATTGCAGTGTATAGCACAAAGATCAGAGCCTTCCTATCCAAACATAGCCAAACCTAACCTAACCGAACGTACCCTAACCTAGCCTTACCAAGCGTAACATAACTCAAACCAACCTGCCACGCCAGCTATTGCTGGCTTCCACAGAAGCATGCAGAAGATACTAGAGCACAGTAGAGCGCAGAAATTCCACGTACAGCAGTATACAACACAAAAGTCAAATGTATCCGGTCCTAACCTAACCAAGTATAACGAAACCAAACGTAGCCTAACTCTTACTAACGTGCCGAGACCTCAATTGCTGCCCTCCTCAGAGGCAATGAGATCATGTTAGAGGAGAGTAGAGCTTGGAAGTCCATAGAATCGCAGTGCATAGCACAAAAACCAAAGCTGCACTATCCTAACGAAGCCAAAACAAACACAACCGAACGTAGCTTAGCTAAACCTAACACGCGAGGCAGGGTATGCAGGAGCACAGTAGAGCGCAGTAATCCACCGCATTGCAGTGTGTAGCACAAGAGTCAAAGGTATCCTAACCTAACCTGTCCTAACGTAGCGAAGACAAGCGTAAACTATCTAAGCATAACGTGCCGAGAATAACATTGCTGGCATTCACAGAGACAAGCAGGGCATATTAGAGATATTTAGAGGGCCGAAATCCGCTAAATAGCATAAAAATCAAAGTTACCACATTCTAACCTATCCTAAAGTAACGGAACCGAACGTTATACGTCTCAGACGAAGTGCCGAGACCACTGTTTCTGGCCTCCCCAGAGCCAAGCAGAACACACTAGAGCACAGCAGAGCGCAGAGTTCTTCAGAACAACAGTCCATACCACGAAAGTCAAAGCAATCCAAACTTAACCAAAAACAACATAACCTAATCCAACGAAGCCAGACTCAACCTAACGTGCCGAGACCGCTATTGCTGGTCACCCCAGAGTGGGGCAGAGTACAGTAGAGCAACGTAGAGCGCAGGTATCCACCGAATTGCAGTGTATATCACAAAAGTCGATGCTGTGCCGTCCTAACCCAACCAAACCTAACAAAGTGGAACGTAATATGGCTCAACCTTACGTGCTGCGGCTACTGCAGCTGGCCTTCCCATGGCCATGCAGAACGTATTAGAGGAGGGTAGGGCGCAGGAATCCATATAATCGCGGTGTACAACGGAAAGGTCAGAGACATCCGAACCTAACCCAAACGAACGTGACCTTATCTAACGTAGCAAAGCTCATTGTAACGTGCCGCGACCACAATTGCTGGCCTACCCAGGGTCTAGCAAATTAGAGTAGCGCACAGTGGAGGGCCGGAATCCAGCGAATAACAGTGTACAGCATGGAACTCGAAGCAACCCAAACCAAACATAGCCTATCCTAACCTAACCAAACGTAACCTAACTAAAGCTATGGAGTAGCGACCCCCATTGCGGACATCACCAGAGACGAGTAGAGTGTAGTAGAGCACAGCAGACCGCAGGAACTCACAGAATAACAGGGTATACCACGATTGCCAAATCTATTCAGACGTAGCCAAACTAACACAACGTAGCCAAACGTAACCTGAAAAATCCTAGTCGGCCGAGGCCACAGTTACAGTCCCCCACGGAGTCGAACAGGGGATGGTAGATCAACGTGGAGCGTAGAAATCCACCGAAGAGCCGTGTATAGCAAAAAAGTCGAAGACATCCTATCCTACGAAATCAAAACGTAGTACAACCAAACGCATACTAACTTAAACTGAGGTGCCGAAACCACTATTACTGGCTCAAGCAGAGCAAAGCAGAATACACTAGATCGTGGTAGAGCGCAGAAGGCCACCAAATAGCCGTGTACAGCACCAAAGTCAAGGATAACGTAACCTAACCTGTCCTTGCCGAGGCAAGCATAGCGTAACATTTCTCAACCTAGCGTGCCGAGGCCACCATTGCTGGCCTCCCCAGAGTCAATCAGAACATACTAGAGAGCAATATAGCGCAGAAATGCACCGAACAACTGCTTGTACCGCAAAAGTCGAAGCCATCCAGACCAAACTCTCACAAACGTACCCTAACCGAAAGTAACCTAGCACAAACTGACGCACCGAGACAAACATTACTGGCCTCCACAGAGTCGAACAGAGTATAGTAGAGCACAGTAATGCGTTGAAATACGCAAAAGAGTAATGTATACCACAAAAGTCAAAAATACCCTGACCACACCAGACCTACCCTAACCTAACCAAACATAGAATAATTAATCCTAACGTGCCGCTGACAGCATTGCTGGCCTCCGCAGTGCAAAGCAGAGCATATTAGGTGGGAGTCGGGCGCACAAATCCATAGAATCGCAGTGTGCAGCAGAAAAGTCGAAGATATCCAAACCTAAACAAAGCTAACATAACCTAACCAAACGGATCGTATCTCAACCTAACATGCCGAGACCACTATTACTGGCTTCCCCAGAACCAAGCAAAATGTACTAGAGCGCAGCAGTGCGCAGAAATCCATCGAATATCAGTGTATAGCACAAAAGTAAAAGCAGCCCATAACTAACCTAAACAAACGTAACCTAACCAAACGCAGCACAACCCAAACTGACTTGCCCAGATCACTCCTACTGGCCACCCCAGAGCCGCGTAGGGTACAGTAGAGGAATGTAGAGCGAAGAAGTCCTTCGAATATCGGTGTATAGAGCCAAAGTCAAAGCTATCCTCCCCAAACCTATCCAAACGTTGCATAGCCGTACGCAACGTAACACAGACTGAAGTGCCGAGACCACTACAGCTGGCCTCCGCATATCCAAGCAGAATACACTAGAGCTCAGTAGAGCGCATGGATGCACCGAATAGCTGTGTACAGCACACAAAGCCAAACCCATGTTGACAAATCTTATCCCAACCTAACCAAAGCGAACGGAACCTAACACAAGCAAACGTGCCGAGAACACTATTGCTGGCCTCGCCAGGGACAAGCAGAATATATTGGGGCAGAGTAGATCACAGAAGCCCACAGAATAGCAGTGGAAAAAGCAAAAGTAGAATCTGTCCTACCCTAACTTAACTTATCATGGCATAGCCAAGCGTAACATAGCACAAAATAACGTGCCGCGAAGACTATTGCTGCCCTCCCGAGGGCGGGGCGGAGCATAGTAGAGCAATGTAGAGCGCAGAAATCCACCGAATGGCAGTGCATAGCACAAAACTCTATGCTACCCTATCCCTACCTAATCAATCATAACATAGCCAAACGCAACACAGCTCAGACTAACGTGCCGATACCAATACTGATGACCTCCCCATAGCAAGCCAGAATGAACTAGAGCACAGTAGAGCGCAGAAATCCACCGAATAGCAGCGCATAACATAAAAGTCAGAGCAACCCTAACCAAACGTAATATAACCCAACCTAACCAAACGTAACCTAACTAAATCTATCGTGCCGCGGCCACTATTGCTGGCCTCCCAGAGCTAAGCAGGGCACACTAGAGCACAGTAGATGGCAGAAATGCACCGAAAAGCAGTGGAAAGCACAAAGGTTAAAACTACCTTAACAAAACTTACCCAAATCCAGCAGAACCGGACGTAACGTGACTCGCCGTACCGTGCCGAGACTACCATTCGTGGCCTTCCCGGAACCATTCTGATAATATTAGAGCACCGTAGCGCGCAGAAATCTACCTAATAGCAGACTGTGGCACTAAAGTCGAACCTATCCCCTCCTATCCTAGCCAACCGTAATATATCCAAATGTAACCGAGCCCAACCTACCGTGTCGCGAGCGCTGCTGCTGGCCTCCCCAGAGCCAAGCAGAACTGGTTAGTGGAGAGTAGAACGCAGACATCCATATCAACGGAGTGTATATCAGAATAGTCATAGATACCGAAACCTAACCCGAACTAACAGAACATAGCCCAACATAGCGTAACACAACTTATCGTGACGAAATCGATATAGCTGCCCCAAGAGCTAAGCAGGATATACTAGGGCACAGTAGAGGGCTGCAATCCTCCGAAAGGCTATCCTTATCACAAAAGCTAATGCTCTCCTAATCAAACTTGGCCTACCCTAACCTAACAGATCGTAACATGTCTCAACATAACGTGCTGAGGCCACTTTCGGTGGTCTTCCCATAGCCAAGCTGAAAATATTAGAGCACAGTAGGGAGCAGAAAGCCACATAATACCAAACGGTAGCACTAAAGCCAAAGATATCCTCTTATGACCTAACCATTCGTAACATAATCAAGCGCAACATGACTCAACCTAACGTGCTGTGACCTCTACTACTGGCCTCCCCAGAGCCAAGCAGGATACACAAGAGCGCAGCAGACGCAGAAATCCTACGAATAGCAGTGTGCAGCGGAAAAGTTAAAGAAACCATAACCAAACATGGCCTAACCCACCCCAGCCGAACGTAACTTGACACAACATGTCGTGCCGGGGCCACTGTTGCTGGCATCCCCAGAGCCAAGCAGAATATACAAAAGCACAGTGGAGCGCAGTACTCCGCGCATAGCTGCATGTTGCACAAAACGCTAAACTGTACCACCCTAACCTCACCATACGTAACATAAGCGAACGTGGCGTAGCTCAACCCAACGTGCCGGGAACACTGTCGCTGGCCTCCCCAGATCCGAGCAGAAAATGCTAGAGTACGCTGGAGCGCAGAAGTCCACCGAATAGCAGTGTATAGCACAAAAGTCAAAGCTATCCTATCCTTATTTACCCAATGTTATCGTAACCAAACGTAGCGAAACACAACCTAACGTACCCCGGCCACTATTGCTGGCCTCCACAGATTCGAACAGAACTTACTAGAGGACTGTAGGGAGCAGAAGTCCATAGAATCGCAGTGTATAGTACAAAAATCATATTTATCCAGGTCTAGCCCAAGCTAACATAACCTAACCAAACGAAGCCTACCTGAACGTACCATTCCGCGGCCACTATTGCTCGCCTCCCCAAAGTCGAGCAGGATGTAGTAGAACGCAGTCGGTCACAGAAACCCACCGCAAACATTGTATAACTCGAAAGTCAAAGATATCGTTACCGGAATTAGCCCAACCTAAACTAACGAAACGTGACCTAACTAAACCTAATGTGCCGTGACCAATATTGCTAGCATTCCCAGGGCTAAGCACAATATAGTAGGGCACAGCACAGCACATAAATACTCCACATAGTAGTGTATAGCACGCAAATCTAAGTTAACCTGGCCGAGATTCAGCTGACTCAACCTAACCAAACGTAACCTAACGCAACCTAACGTGCCGCGACATCTATCGCTGGCCTCCGCTGACGCAAGCGGGTAATATTAGACCACAGTAGTGCGCAGAAATCCGCGGATTGGAGTGTATAGTTCAAAAGTCTCCGCAATCCTGTCCTAACCTCCAAAACGTAACACAACCGAACGTAGTATAGCTCAACCTAACGTGCCGACACCTCTGTTGCTGTCCTCCACAGAGCCGAGCAGGAAATACTACAGCATACCAGAGCGCAGAAATCAACCGCATTGCCGTTTATAGCACAAAGGTCAAAAATAACCTGAGCAAACTTTTCCTAACCTAACAAATCAAGACGTAGTGTAACAAAACATATTGTGACGAGACAAATGTCGCCGGCCTCCCAGATCCAAGCAGAGCATACTAGACCACATTAGAGAGCAGAAATGCGCCGAATAGCAGTAAATAGCACAAATGTCAAAGTAGCCTATCCTAACCTAGTCAAACGTAACATGTCCAAACGTAGCCTTGCTCAGCCTGACATACCGAGGCCATTACTGCTGCCCTCCACAGAGACAAGCAGAATGTACTAGATCATAGTAGTGAGCAGAAATCCGCGGCATTGCAGTGATAAGAAAAAAGGCGGAGATATCATAACCAGACCAGACCTAACCTAACCTAACAAAGCGCAGGATATCTCAACGCAACGTGCCGCGACTGCTGCTCCTGGCCCACGCAGAGCCAAGCGGATTGCTATAGAGCGCCGTAGAGCGCAGGAATCAACCGCAATTCATTGAAGGCACAGAAGCCGCAGATATCCCAACATAACCCGACCTAACCTAACCAAACCAAACGTAGGGCAATTCAAGAGAGCGTGCCGCGACCGGTGGTACAGTGTTCAGCAGATCAAAGGAGAATGCAGTAGAGCCAGAAAGAGCACAGGAACTTAAGATATATCAGTGTAAAGCACAAAAATCAAAGTAGCCCGTTCTAACCTAGCCAAGCGTGACTTATACAAACGTAGCCTAACTGAACCGGACATGACGAGGCAACTATTGCGCACCGCCACAGAGGCAAGTAGAGTATAATAGAGCACAGTAGTTCGCAGAAATTGTCCGCACTGCAGAGAATAGACCAAAAGCCATAGATACCCTAACGAAACCTACCCGAACCTAACCTAGCAAAACGTAGCATATCTCGAAATGTCGTGCCGCGACCACAGGTCCTGGCCTCCCCAGAGCAAAGCAGAATGTAGTAGGGCACATTAGATTACAGAAATCCACCAAAAAACAGCGTAAACCACGAAAGTCAAAGCTAACCTTACTAAATATTGCCTATCATGACGTAACCAATCGTAACATAACCCAGTGTGCCACGGTCACTATTGCTCGCCGCCACAGAGTCGAGCAGAGTATAGTAGAGCAATGGAGAGCGCAGGAATCCACCGAATATCAATGTACCGCACATAAGTAGAAGGTATCCCAACCTAACCTGACCTAACCTAACCAAACACAACGTACCATATCTCAACATAGCGTACCGCGACCATAGCTGCCGGGCCCCACAGAGCCAAGTACAACACGGCAGAGCACAGTACACCACAGGAAACCGCCGGACAATAGTGTACAGCTCGTAGGCTGAAGCCAACCTGACCAAACAGTACCTAACGTGACATAATGAGACGTAGCCTAGCTCCACATAATGTTGCGCGACTATTGCTGGACTCTTCGGGCTGAGCAGAATATAGTAGAGCACATTCGAGTAGAGAAATCCTCCGAGCAGCAGTGTATAGCAGGAAAGTCGAAGATAACATGACCGAGATTGACATAACCTAACCTAACCAAACGTAACATAACTAAACCTATCGTGCCGAGACCACTATCACTGGAGCTCGCAGACCCAAGAAGAAAACGTTAGAACACCACAGAGCGCAGAAATCCGCGTGTAGCAGTGTGTAGCGCAATTGTCTGAACGACCATATTCTGACATCGTCAAACGTAACAAACCCGGACGTAGCATAGCACAACGTAACGTGTCGAGACCGCTATTGCTGGTCACCCCGGAGGCAAGCAGAACATACTAGAGCACACTGTAGTGCAGAAGTCCACCGAATAACAGTGTATAGCGCAAAAGTCAAACATATCCTGACCTAACTTGGCCTGACCTAACCTTTCCAAATGTGGTGTAACACGACATAACGTGACGATACCGATATTGCTGGCCTCCGACAGACCAGCATATCATATTAGGGCGCATTAGCGTGCAGAAATCCACCGAATATCAGGGAATAGCACAAAAGTTTGAGTAACCTTTCCTAACCTAGCCAAACGTAACATATCCAAGAGTAACATAAATCAACCTTACTAGACGAGACCACCACTGCTCGCCTCCACAGAGCCAAGCAGAACATATTAGTGGGTAGTAGAACGCAGAAATTCATCGAATCGCAATGCATATCTGAAAAGTCTAAGCTACACGTGCCTATGCCAAACCAACACAACCTAACCAAACATGGCCTAACTCAATGTAACGTGCCGCGAACACAATTGCTGCACTCCCCATGACCAAGTAGAATATAGTAGAGCACAGTAGAGCGTAGAAGTCAACCGAATATCAGTGTGTGTCACGAAAGTCGTATATATCCAAACCGAACACAAGCTATGGTAGCGTTGACAAACGTAGCCTGGCCCAACACAACGTACCGAGACCATTACAACTGGGCTCCCCAGAGTCGAGCAGAGGAGAGTAGCGCAATGTAGATCGTAGAAATAGACCGAGTAACAGTGTATAGCGCAAAAGTCCAAACTGTCCTCTCTAACCTCTCCAAATGTAATATGACCAAACGCAACCTAACTTAACATATCGTGCCGAGGCAAATATTGCTGGCCTCCCCGGAGCCAAGCAGAATATGCTAGAGCAAATTAGAGCGCAGAAGGCAACCAAATAGCAGTGTATTGGGCAGAGGTCATAGATATCCTAACCTAACCTGTCCTGGCCTAGCATAACCGAGCGTAGCCTATCTAAACACAACGTGCCGCGCCCACTATTGTTGGCTTCTCGGGAGTCGAGCAGAGTGTAGTAGAGCGACGAAGAGCGCAAAAGTCCACCGAATAGTAGTGTGTAGCACAAGCGTTAAAGCCACTCTAACCAATCTTAGCCTACCACAACCAAACCATACGTAACCTAACTCAACCTAACATGCCGCGACCACTACTCCTCTCGTCCCCGGAGACAAGCAGAGAGAGGTAGCGCACAATAGGGCGCAGGAGTCCGTAGAATTTTAGTGCGCAGCACAGAAGTCATAGCAGTCACAGTTAAACCCAGCAAAACCAACGTGCCGCAACTACCACTGCTGGCCTCCCCAGGGCCAGGCGGAACATATTAGAGTTGAGCAGGTCGCAGAAATCCATTGAATCGCAGTGTATATCTGAAAAATGAAAGCTATCCAAATATTACCCATGCCAATTAAAACGAACCAAACGTAACATAAAGCAACCTAACACGCCGCGGCCTCAATTACTGGCCTCCCCAGAGCAGAGGAGGGCATACCAGTGCACAGTTGGGCGGAGAAATCCACCGAAAGGCAGCGTGTGGCACCAAATGCAAAGGTACACGATCCTAACCTATCCAAACGTAAAACTGCCAAACGTAACCAAACTTAACCTAACGTGCCGCCACCACCATTGCAGGCCTCCCCAGAGCAAAGCAGAACGTACTAGAGGAGAGTAGGGTGCAGAATCCCATAGGATTGCAGTGAGCAGCAGAAGGGCCAAAGATATCCAAACCTAACCCAAACTAAGGTAACCTAACCCAAACTAAGGTAACCTAACCTATCGTCGAAGGACTCAACATAACGTGCCGCAGCCACTATTGCTCGCATCTCTGGAGTCGAGCAGGGTACAGTAGAGCAATGTAGAGCGCAGGGAATCATCGAATAGCAGTGTACAGCCACAGAAGTCGAACATACACTAACTTAAGCTGACTTAACCTAACCTACGAAAACGAAGCATAGCTCAACTTGGCGTGCCCCGACTTCTGCTCCTGGCCTCCCCACAGCGAAGCCTAATGTGGTAGGGTACAATAGATGTCTAAAATACACCTGACAGCAGTGTATAGCACGAAAGTCGAAGCTACACTAAGCAAACTTAACCTAACCTAACCTAACCAAACGTAACGTAACCCAACCTGACGTACCACTACCACTATTGCTCGCGTCCCCGGCGTCGAGCTGTGTGCACTAGAGCAATGTAGAGCGCAGAAATCCACTAAATAGCAGTGGGTAGAACAAAAGACAGAGAAACCCAAACCGAACCTTCCTATCCTAACCTAACGAAGCGTAACCTAACTCAACCTGAAGTGCCGAGACCGCTATTACTGGAATCACCAGGGCCAAGCAGAATTTACTAGAGGACAGCAGATCCCAGGAATCCAACGCATTGCATGGTATAGCACAAAAGTCTGTCAAATCCTGACATAACCTGTCCTTACCTAACGTATCCAAACGAAGTGTAACTAACCATAGCGCGCCGAGACCACTATTACTGGCCACCCTAGCGCCAAGCAGAGCATATCAGAGCGCACTGGAGCGCAGAAATCCACAGAATAGCTGTTCAAAACACAAAAGTCAAAGTAGCCTATCCTAACTTAGCCAAACGTAACATGTCCAAACGTAATCTAACTCAACCTAACACGACCAGACAAATATTGTTGGCCCCCGCAGATACAAGCAGAAGGTACTAGAGCACAGTAGTGCGCAGAAATCCAACGCACTGCAGTGTATAGCACAAAAGCCCAAGCCTATCCTACCCTAACCTCGCCAGACGAAACATAACCAAACGTAGCATAACTCAACACAATGTGCCGTGACCACTGCTTCCGGCCTCCCCTGAGCCAAGCAGAATATTGTAGAGCACATTAGGTCACAAGAATCCACTGAATATCAGTGTATGGCACGAAACTCAAAGCTACCCTAACCAAACATATCCTAACCATCCTATCCAAACGTAACCTAGCGCAACCTAACGTGCCACGACCACTATTACTCGCCACCCCAGAGCCGAGCAGAGTGTAGTAGAGCAGCGTAGGGCGCAGGAATCCACCGCATATCAGTGTTCAGCACAAACGTCAAAGAAATCCTAACCAAGCCTCCCTAACGTAACAAAACGACCCGCAACCAAACTCAAACTTACGTGCCAAGACCACCAATACTGGCCGCCCCAGGGACAAGCAGCGCATAATAGAGCACAGTTGAGGGAAAGTTCCGAACTATAGCAGTGTTCGGCATAAAAGTTTAATCCATTCAATCCGAACTTCACGAAACGCAGCATAAGCAAACGTCGACAAACTCATATTAAAGTGCCGATACCACTAGCGCAGGACACCTCAGAGCCAAGCAGTATGCAGTAGAGCACCGTAGAGATCAGAAATCCGACGATAGCAGTATAGCACAGAAGATTAGACTATCCTATCGTAACCTCAACAAATGTAGCACGTCTCAACCTGACGTGCCGAGACCACTGCTGCTGTTCTCCGCAGACCCAAGCAGAGTATACTAGAGCATAGCAGAGAGCAGAAGTCCATCGCACTGCAGTGTATATCACAAAAGCTGAAGATACACTAACTTAACTTGTCCTAAGCTGACCTACCCAAACGTAGTGTATACCAACATAGCGTGACAAGACCAATCTCTCTGGCCTACCCACTGCCAAGCAAAACATGCTAGTGCACAGTAGAGGTCATAAATCATCCGAGAAGCAGTGTATAGCACAAAAGTCAAGGCTACCGTATCCTAACCTAACCAAACGTTACATAACCGAACGTAACTTAACTCATACTGTCGTGCGTAGGAGACTATTGCCGGTAACCCCAGAGCCAAGCAGATCATACTAGAGCAGAGTAGAGCGCAGACATGTACCGCATTGCTGTGCAAAGCACAGAAATGAAGGATACCCAAACCTAACTTGACCTTACCTACCCTGTGCAGAAGCAGTGTAGCTCAAAATAACGTGATTAGGCAGATATTGTTGAATTCCACAGAGCCAAGCAGAACATATTAGATCACAGCAGAATACAGAAATCCGCCGCATAGCAACGTATAGCACAAAAGTCAAGGCTACCGTATCCTAACCTAAACAAGCGTAACAGAGCCGACCGTAACATAACTCACAGTATCGTACTGAGGACACTACTGGCGTCCCCCAGTACCAAACAGAATATATTAGAGCGCAGTAGAGCGCTGAAATAGACCGCATTGCAATGTACAGCACAAGAGTCAAAGATACCGTAACACATCACTTAACTTAACCGAACGATCTCAAAATCTACATAACGTGCCGCGACCACAACTACGGTCTCCCCAGAGCCATGCAGTGTATACGAGAGCAACGCAGAGCGCAGAAATCCGCGGAGAGCTGCGTGTAGCACAAAAGTCTGGAATATCATATCCTAACCTCGCCAAACGTGACACGAGCGAACGTAGCATAGCTCATCCTGACGTGCCGCGACCACTATTGCTCGCCTCCCCAGAGTGCAGCCGAGTATAATAGAGCAATGTAGAGCGCAGGAATCCGCCAAATAATCCCGTAAATTAACAGTACTATCACTGGCCACTCCAGTGCCAAGCAGAGCATATTAGAGCACATTATGGCTCTGAAATTCGTGGAAATGCAGTGCATAACATGAAAGTCAAAGTCGCCTCTCCTAATCTGGCGAAACGTAACAGGTCCAAGCGTAACCTAACTCTACCTAACATGAAGAGACCATTATTGCTGGTCCCCACAGATACAAGCAGAATGTACTAGAACACTGCAGGGTGCAGAAATCCACTGCATTGCAGTGAACGGCACAAAAGGCGCAGATATCCTAACCCAACCTGACCCAACCTAGCCTAACAAAACGTAGCATAGCTCAAAGTAGCATGACGAGACAAAAGCTCCTGTCCTCCCCAGAGTCAAGCAGAGTGCGGTAGAGCAGAGTAGATCACAGATATCCACCGAACAACAGTGTACAGCACGTAAGTCGAAGATATCCTACCCAAACCTAACCTAACCAAACCGAACATAACCAAACTCTACCTAACGTGCCGCGACCGCTACTGCTCGACTCCGCAGTGTCGAGCAGAGTATAGTAGAGCGACGTAGAGCGCAGAAATCCACCGAATGGCAGTCTGTGCAACGAAAGTCGAGGACGCCCTAAGCCAACCTGGACTAGCCAAACATAACCGAACGTCGCATACCTGAACATAACTCGCGGCGATCACTGTAGGTGTCTTCCCCAGAATCCAACCTGGACTAGCCAAACATAACCGAACGTCGCATACCTGAACATAACTCGCGGCGATCACTTTAGCTGTCTTCCCCAGAGCCAGGCAGAGTATAGTAGAACACAGTGGTCCACAGGATCACACCGGGTAACAGTGTATGGAACGAAAGTCATAGCTATCCAAACCAAGCTTTACCTAACCTTTTGTGACAGAACATAACCAACCCCAAAATAACGTGACACGAACAATATTGCACGCCTCCCCTGAGTCGAGCAGAGTATATCACAGTAATGTAGAGCGCAGAAACCCACCGAATAGCTGTGTGTAGCACAAGAGTCAAATATGTCTTAATCAAGCCTTTCTAACTTACCTTAACAAAGCATGCCACAACTCAACTTAACGTGCCGCGACCACTATTAATGACCACCACAGGACCAAGATGAACATACTAGGGCGCAGTAGAGCGCAGATATCCACCGAATAGCAGCCAACGGCACAAAAGTCTATGTTACTCTGTCCTAATATAGCCAGAATTGTCAAATGCGAACGTAACCATACTCAAATTATCGTGACGCGAACGCTATTCCTCGCCACCACAGAGTCGGGAATAGTATAGTATAGCAACTTAGAGCGCAGAAATCTACCGAATATCAGTTTATGTAGCAAAAGCCGAGGATACTATAACCCAACCTGGCCTACCCTAATCTAACCGAACGTAGCATAACTGAACATGACGAGCCTCGACCACTATTGGCGGCCTACCAATGGACCCATAGGATATAGTAGGGCACATTATAGCGCAGAAATTCTCCGAATGACAGTGTTTAGCACGAAAGTCTATGATAACATGACAGAGCTTAGCCTAACCAGATCCAACGAGACGTAGCCAAACACAAGCTAACGTGACGGGTCTACAATTACTGGCCGCCACAGGGGCAAGCAGAACATATTACAGCACAGTGGACCGCAGAAGTCCACCGACTAGCAGCCTGTGGCACGGAAGTCTAGGCTATTTTATCCTAACCTAACCAAACCTAACGTAAGCAGTCGTCGCTCAACTCAAACCAACATGCCGAGACCACTACTGCTGGCATACCTAGAGACAAGCAGAGAGAACTAGAGCACAGTAGGTCGCAGATGACCACCGAATAGCAGTGTAAGTCACAAAAGTCAATGTAGCATATCCTAACCTAGCGAAACGTGAAATGTCCAAACGTACCATAACACAACCTAACATGACGAGACTATCATTGCTGATATCCACAGGGACAAGTAGATTATACCAGATCACAGCAGTTAGCAGAAACTCTCCGCATGGCAGTGAATAACGCATAAGTCGAAGATAACCTATCATAACCCGACCTTGCCTAACCTAACTAAACGCAGCGTAACTCTAGAGAGCGTGCCGCGACTACAGCTGCCGGACTACACGGAGCCAAGCAGAATACAGTAGAGCACAGTGGATCACAGGAACCCGTTGTATAATAGTGTACAGTACGGAAGTCGAAGCCACTCTAGCCAAACAGAAACTAACATAGCCCAATCATACGTAGCCTAACTCAACATAACTTGCCGCGCCTACTGCTGGTCTCCCCGGGTCCAAGCAGAACATTGTAGAGCTACTCGTGTGCAGAAATCCTCCGAATGGCAGTGTATAGCACGAAAGCCAAAGATAACCTGACCGAGCTTGACATAACCTAACCTAACGAAAATAACATAACTCAACCATACGTGCCGAGATCACTATCGCTGGATTACCCAGAGCCAGGCAGAAAATATTAGGACACAGCAGAACGCAGAAATCCACGTATAGCAGTGTATAGCACAAAAGTTAGAGTCATCCTTTCCTAATATATCCAAGCTTAACGTAAACAAACGCAACATGACTAAACCTAACGTACCGCTACCACTACTGCTGGCCTCCGCAGAGTCGGGCAGAACATATTAGAGGACAGTAGATCGCAGAAATGCATACAATCGCAGTGTATGGCACGAAAGCCATATCTATACAGACCTAACCCAAGCCAACGTAATCAAACCTAACGTAGCATACCGCATCGTAAAGTGCCGTGGCCACTATTGGTGGCATTCCCAGGGCTAAGCGTAATATAGTAGGGCACAGTAAAGCGCAGAAATACTCCGAAAAGCAGTGTATGGCACGAAAGTCAAAGCTATCCTAACCAAGCTTAGCCCGACCTAACATAGCAAAACATAATATAATTGAAAACAACGTGCCGCGACCACAATTGCTCGCCTCCCAATGGTAACGCAGAGTATAGCAGAGCAATGCATGGAGCAGAAATATGCCGAATAGAAGTTTATGGCGCAAAAGTCAGAGAAATCCTAATCATGCATTGCTAACCTACCAAAACGAAACATAAAACAACTTGACCTAATGTGCCGAGACCTCTATTGCTGGCCTCCCCAGAGCCAAGCAGAGAATATTGGTGAGCAGTACATCGCAGAGGTCGGAGGGTATCAGTGTATAGCACAGATGTCTAAAATATCCTTTACTAACCTCACCAGCGTGACATAACCAGACGCGGATATCCCTACCTGACGTGCCGAGACCACTATTGCTGGCCTCTCCAGAGCCAAGCAGCACATACAAGAGCACATTATTGCGCAGAAATCCACCGAATAGCAGTGAAAAGCACAAAAGTCGAAGTAGCGTATCCTAGCCTAGCCAAACGTATCATATCCAGTCGTAACCTAACTCAACCAAACATGACGAGATAACGATTGCTGACCTCCACAGGGTCAAGTAGAGTGTACTAGAACACTGTAGACCGCAGAGATATTCCACGTTGCAGTGAACAACAAAAAAGTCGAAGATATCCCGACAAAGCCTGACATAACCTGACCTAACAGAACGTAGCGTATCTCAACAGAGCGTGCAGCGACCACTTCTCTCGGACTTTACAGGGACAAGCAGAGTACATTAGAGCACCGTAGATAAGAGGAAATCGCCGGATATTATTGTATAGCATGAAAGTCGAAGAAATCCTAACCAAACATAGCATAACATAAAATAATGAAACGTAACCTAACACAACATATCGTTCCGCGACTGTTGCTGGCCTCACCAGAGCCAAGCAGAATATAGTAGAGCACTGTAGAGCACAGAAATCCACCGAAAAACAGTGCACAGCACGAAAGTCGATGCTTTCCTGACCCAACATAGCCTAACGTAACTTAACCAAACGTAACATAACAAAACCTAACGTGCCACGAACACTATTGCTCGCCTCCCATGAGTCGAGCGGAGTATAGTAGAGCAATGTTGAGCGCGGAAATCCATAGAATAGCAGCTTATGACACAAAAGTCGTGGATGCCCTGACCAAACGTGGCATAACCTAACCTAATCAAACGTAGCATAACTCAACATAACGTTCGGTGGTCGCTAATGATTGTCCTCGTAGAGACAAGCAGAGCATATTAGAACACATTAGAGCGCAGAGATCCTCCGAATAGCAGTGTAGAGCACAAAAGCAAACGATATTCTAACCTACCCTCACCTGACCTGACCACACCTAACGTAGTCTAACACAACATGGCGTACCGCGACCGCCATTGATGGCCTTCGCAGAGCAAAGCAGAGCATATTAGAGCGCAATAGAGCAGAGACATACACCGCACAATAGTGTACAGCACAAGAGTCATAGTAGCTTATACTAACATAGCCAAGTGCAGCGCAGCAAATCGGAGCGTACGAAAACCTGACACGACAGGACCGCTATTGCTGGAGTCCACAGAATTAAGCAGAATTTACAAGGGCATTGTAGAGCTCAGAAATCCTCTGCCTTGAAGTGAATAGCACAAAAGACGTAGATACCTTTGCATAACGTGTCCTAGCCTACCTTAACCGAACGTAGCATAACTCGACAGAGAGTGCCGCGACTACTGCTGGCGGACTTCACAGAGACAGGCAGAATACAGTAGAGCAGAGTAGATCACAGGAAACCGTTGGATAATAGTGTACAGCACGAAGGTCGAAGCTACGCTAGCCAAATATAACCTAACGTAGCCTAATCAAGCGTAGCGTGTCGCAATATAACGTGCCGCGACCACCGCCCCTGCCCTCCCCAACGCCTAGCAGAATATAGTAAAGCACAGTAGGGCACAGAAGCACACCGTATGACAGTGCATAGCACGGAGGTCCACGCTGTCCTAACCAAACTGGGCATAACCTAACCTAACCAAACGTACTGTAACACAAAATAACGTGCCGAGACCAATGTTCCTGGCTTCCCAGCGACATGCAGATCATGTTAGATCGCAATAGAGCGCTGAAAACCTACGAATAGCAGTGCATAGCACAAAAGTTGGAGTAGCGTATCCTAACCTAGCCACGCGTAACACATCCAAACTTTAACAAAGTCAACCTAACATGACCAGACCAACATTGCTGGCCACCACAGATACAAGCAGAATGTACTGGAGCAAAGTACTGCGCAGAAATCCACCGCCTTGCAGTGAATAGCACAAGAGTCCAAGATATCCTTGCATTATGTGACCTAATCTAACCTAACAAAACGCTGCAGAATCCAACATGTGCCGCGGCCACCGCTCCTGGCTGCCTCAGGGCAAAGCAGATTGTGGTAGAGCACAGTAGATCACAAACATCCGCCGAAAGGCAGTGTATAGCACGAAGGTCGTGGCAGCACATCCTACATAGTCAAACTTGGCATTCCCAAACCTAACCTAACTCAACCTAAAGTGCCACGTCAGCTATTGCTCGCCTCCCAAGAGTCGATCAGAGTATAGTAGAGCACAGTTGTTCACAGAAGTCCAACCGATAACAGTGTATAGCCCGAAAGTCGAAGCTACCCTAAGCAAGCATAACCTAACCTAACATAACCAAACGTAACATAACTCAACCTGACGTGCCACGAGCACTGTTTCTAGCCTCCTCAGGGTCGAGCACAGTAGAGTAGAGAAACGTAGAGCGCAGAAATTCAGCAAATAGTAATGTACAGCACAAAAGTCGAAGAAATCATAACCGAACCTTCCGAACCAAACCTAACGAAACTTAACATAACTCAACCTAACGTGCCGAGACCACTATTGCTGGCCGCTCCAGAACCAAGCAGATCATATTATAGCACATGAGAGCCCGAAAACCCACCGAATAGCGGTGTGTAGCACGAAAGTCAAAGATAACCAGACCGAGCTTGACATAACCAAATCTAACAAATGTATCGTAACCCCGCCTGACGGGACGAGACCACTGTTGCTGGCCACCCCAGTGCCAAGAAGAAAGTATTACAGCACAGCAAATCACAGATACCGAACTATATACGGTGTATAGCACGATTTCCAAAGACACACTAACCTAATACACCCTTACCTGACCTTACCAAACTTAAAATTCCTCGACCTAACGTGCCACGGCCACAATTGCTCGCCCTCCCAGAGTCGAGCAGAGCATATTAGAATAATGTAGAGCGCAAAAATCCAGCGAATAGTAGTGTATAGCACAAAAGTCGTAGGTATAATATCTTAACCTGACCTAACCTAACATAATCGAACGTAGCATAACAGATCGTAAAGCCGCGACCACTGCTGCTGGCATCCCCAGGTCCAGGCAGCATATAGTAGAGCAATTTTGTGCTCAGACATCCACCGGACAGCCGTGCATAGCAGAGAAGTCAAAGAAATCCAAACCATGCTAGCCCAACCTACCCTAACGCAACGCAATATAACTAAACCGATCGTGCCGAGACCACTATCACTTGCACCACAGAGCCAAGCAGAGCATATTAGAGCAACATAGAGCGCAGAAGTCCACCGAATAGCTGTGTACAGCATAAAAGTCTGGGCTACCATGTCCTAACATAACCAAACGTAACACGTCCAAACGGAATCTAACTGAACCTAACATGCTGAGACCACTGTTGCTGTCCGCCTAGATCCAAGCAGGGCATACCAGAGAGCAGTAGATCGTAGAAATGCACCGAGCAGCAGTGCACAGCACAAAAGTAAAATCTATCCCAACCAAACATATACCAACCTCACCTAGACGAACGTAACATAACACAACATAACGCGCCGAGACCACTATTGGTGGGCTTCCCAGGGACAAGCAGAATATACTAGAGCACGGTAGAGGGCACAGGTCCACGGAAAATCGGTGTACAGCAAAGAGTCCTAGCAATACTTTCCTAACATAACCAAACGTAACGGAGATCACCGTTATATATTTCAACCTAACGCGCCGAGACCACCATTGCTGGCATCCACGGAGTCGAACAGAGTAGAGTAGGGCAATGTAGTGCGTAGAAATCCACGCAAAAGCGGTGTATAGCGCCAAAGTCAAAGATACCCCAACCTAACCTGGCATAACCTAATCTAACCAAACGTCGAATAACTATACCTAACGAGACGAGACCTCTATTTCTGGTCTTCCCAGAGCCAAGCAGAGCGTATTAGAGCCCAGCAGATCGCAGTAATTCACCAATTAACAGTGGATAGCACAAAAGCCAAAGCAATCCAGACCAAACGCAAGCTAGCCTAACCTAGCCAAACGCAACCAAAGTAAGCCTACCGTGACGCGACCGCCATTGTTGGCCTCCCCAGCGCAGAGTATGGTATAGTAGGGCAACGAAGATCGCGGCAAACCACAGAATAGCCGTTTATAGCACAAAAGTCAAAGCAATCCTGTTCTAACCTATTCAGGCGTAACATAACCAAGCTTACTACGACTCAGTCTAACGCGCCGCGGCCGCTGTTTCTGGACTCCGCAGAGCAAAGCAGAGAATAATAAATCACAGTAGAGCGCAGTGGTCTACCGAATTGCAGTGTACAGCACGATAGTCAAAGACATGCGAACTTAACCTAAACTAACATAGCCTAACCAAACGTAGCCTAAATCAGCCTAACGTGCCGAGACCACAACTGCTGGCCACCTCAGAGTCAAGCAGAGCATATTAGAGCACAGTAGAGCACAGAAATACACCTGATAGCAGCATATAACAGGGAAGTCAAAGCTATCATAACATAACGCAGCGTAACCTAACGTACCCCAATGCTCTCTACCACAACCTAACGAGCCGCGACCACTATTGCTGCCCTCCCGAGAGTCGAGCCTGCTATAGTAAATTAACGTAGTGCGCAGAGGTCCGCCCAAGAGCTAAGTACAGCGCAAACGTCTAAGATACACTATCGTAAAATAAACAAACGTAACATAACCGAATGCAACACAACTCCACCTAATATGCCGAGACCACTACAGCTGGCGTCCCCATAGACAAGCAGAAATGCTAGAACACAGTAGAGCGCGGAAGCCCACCGAATATCAGCGTATAGCACAAACGTCAAAGCCATCCCAACCAAACTAAACCTAACCTAACGAAGATATACGTACCCAACTCGACCAAACCTGCTACGGCTTCTATTCTTCGCCATCCCAGAGACGGGCAGAGGCTAGTACAGCAAAGCAGAGCGCAGATAACGACCGAATAGCAGTGTATATCACGAAATTCGAAGCAATCCTAACCTAATCTGACCTAGCCAAGCGAAACACAACCTAACAAAACCTAGCGTGCTGACGCATCTATTGCTGGCCTCCCCAAAGTAAATCAGAACATATTGGAGCACAGTAGATCGCAGAAATCAACCGTACTGCAGTGTATAGCTCAAAAGTCAAATCTATACTGCCTAACCTGTCCAATCGTAGCGAAACCCAACTTAGTATGACTCATCCTAATGTACCTAGACCACAATTGCTGCCTTCCACAGAGCCAGCGAGAACATACGTGAACAGAGTGGAGCGCAGAAATCCACCGAAAAACAGTGTATACCATGTAAGAAAGAGCTATCCATACATAACCCAGACTAACATAACGCAACCAAACGTAGCCTAAAGATACCTAAAGTGTCGAGACCACTATTACTGCCCTCCCAACAGTCGAGCGGGGTATAGAAGCGCAATGTGGAGCGTAGAAATGCTCCGAATAGCATTGTCGAGCACGAAAGTCAACTTTATCCTATCCTAACCTCTGCAAAGGTAATACAACCAAACGTAACATAACATAACATAACGAGCCGTGTACACTATTACTGGCTTCCCCAGAGACAAGCAGAATATGCTAGAGCACAGTAGAGCGCACAAAGCCACCAAATTACAGTGCATCGCACAAAAGTCTAAGCTATTCTGTCCTAACCTAACCTAACGTAACTTAACCAAACGTAACACAACTCCACCTTGCGTGCCGAGACCGATATTGCTGCCCTCCTCAGAGCCAAGCAGAACATATTAGGGCCCAGTTGTGCGCAGAGATCTACCGTATAGAAGTGTATAGTACAACGGTCAAAGCCATCTAATCATAACCCAAACATATGTAACCTAACCAAACGAAGCCTAACTCAACCTAGCGTGCCGAAACCACTATTACAGACCTCCCCAGGGCCCAGCAGAGTACACTAGAGCCCAGTAGATCGCAGAAATTCACCGCATTGATCTGTAAGGCAGAGAAGTAGAAGATATCACAACGTAACCTGTTCTAACCTAACAAAACCATTCGTAACCAAGCACAACCTGACGCGCCTTGCCAACTATTGCTGGACTCCCCATCGCCAAGCAGGGCATATCAGGGTAGAGTACAACGCACAGCTCCATAGAATGGCAGTGTATAGCCCAAAAGTCAATGATATCCCTACCTAACGCAGGCAAACCTAACCTGAAAAACCTAACCTAACACAACCTAACGCGCCGCCGCCGCCACTATTTCTGGAATTCCCAGAGAAAAGCAGGAGATATTGTATCACAGTAGAGCGCAGAAGTACACCGGATAGCAGTGTATTGCACAAAAGTAAATGTTATCCTATCCTAACCTAACCTAGCGTAACGTAACCAAACGTAGCCTACATCAGCCTAACATGGCGAGACGGCTATTGCCGCCCTCCACCAAGCGAAGCATAGCATATTGGAGGAGCGTAGAGCGCAGAAATCCGTAGAATGGCAGTGCACAGCACATAAGTCAAAGCTACCCCATCCTAACCTAACCAAACGTAACATAACCGAAAGTAGCCGAACTCAACCTAACGTGCCGAGGACACTACTGCTGGCCTCCGCACAGCCAAGCAGAACATACTAGAGCACTTTTGAGTGCAGAAATTCACCGAAGAGCTGTGGATTGCACGAGAGTCGAAACTAACCTATCCTAACTTAGCCAATCGTGACGTAACAGAACGTACCGTAATTGCACCTAGCACTTCGAGACCGCTATTGTTCGCCTCCCAGTGGCAAGCAGAATATAATAGAGGTTGTTGAGCGCATGAACGCGCCGCATTGCAGTGTAGAGTGCAAAAGTCAGTGGTACCCAATCCTCACCTGAACTAACCTAAACTAACCAAGCGTGGCCTATCTCTACATAACATGCCGAGACACAAATTGCTGGCAACCCCAGAGCCAGGCAGAACATACTAGTGCACAAAAGAGCCCAGAAATCCACCGAACAGCGGTGTATAGCACAAAAGTCAAAGCTAAGCTATCCTAATCTATCCAACCGTGACATATCCAAACCTAACCTATCTCAATCTAGCGTGACACGACCACTATTGCTAGTCACCCCAGAGCTAAGCAGAATTTAGTACTGCACATCGGAGTGCAGAACTCCACCAGTTAAGAGAGTATTGCACGGTGGTCAAAGCCATCCTTACAGCACATAACATAACACAACCTAGCCAAACGTAACCGAACTTAACCTACCGTGGCGAGACCAATTTTGCTGGCCCCTGCAGAGACAAATTATTAGTACAACCTAGGCTAACCTAGCGTAGGATAACCTAGGCTAACCATACGTAACCTAACACATCCTAACTTCTGGAGACCACAATTGCTGCCCTCCACATATCCAAGCAGTCGACGTTAGAGCACAGTAGAGCACAGAAATCGGCTGAATGGCAATGTATAGCGCAAAAGTAAAAGCAAACCTACACTAGCCAAACGAAACGTAAAGTGACCAAACGTAACATAAATCAACCTAGCATACCGAGACGACCGTTCCTTGTAACCCCAGAGCCTAGCAGAGTATATTAGAGCAATGCGGAGCGCAGTAATCCGCCAAATATACGTATACAGCACAAAGGTCATAGCTATCCTATCCTAACATAACCAATCGTTACGTAACCGAACGTAACATAACGAAACACAACTTGCCGAGACCACCGTTCTTGACCTCCCAAGGGACAAGCAGAATATAGTAGAGGGCAATAGAGCGCAGAAACCCACCGAATAGCAGAGTATAGCTAGAAAATGATAGCTACCATTACAGAACGTACCATAACCAAGACCAACCAAGCGGAACATACGCAACCTAACGCTCCGAGACCACTATTGCTGACCACCCCATAGCCAAGCAGAAAGTATTAGAGCACGGTAGAGCGCAGGAGCCCTCCGAATAGTAGTGTATAGCACAAAAGTCAAAGATATCCTAGCCCAACCTAGCCAAACGTAACGTAACCAAACGTAACATAACTCAACCAAAAGTGGCGGCACGTCTGCTGCTATCGTCCCCGAGCCAAGCAGAACATATTAGAGGAGGGTAGGGCGCAGAATTCCATGGGATAGCATTGTATAGCACAGAAGTCAAAGCTACCCTATCCTAACCAAGCCAAAGTAACGTAACTGATCGTAACCTAACTCAACCCAACGTGCCGAGGCCACCATTGCTGGCATCCCCAGGGCCATGCAGCAGAAATTAGAGCACAGTAGATGGCGCAAATTCACTGTACATCCGCGTATAGCACAAAGGTCAAAGCTATTCTATTCTAACCAAACCAGACCTGAGGAAGCCAAGCGTAACACGTCCCAACGTAACGCGCAGACACCACTACTGTTGCCCTCAACAGAGTCAAGCAGGAAATATGAAAGTACAGCAGAGCGCACAAAGCTACAGAATAGCAGTGTATAGTACAAAAATCTAAGGTATCCTATCCGAACATAGGCAAACGTAGCGTAACAAAACGTAACCTAGCTGAGCCTAACATGCCGAGACCACTATTCCTGCTCCACAATAGCAAAGCAGAACGTGTGAGAGTAGAGCAGAGCGCAGAAGCAATAGAATCGCAGTGTATAACACTAAAATCAATCCGACGCTATCCAACCTGACCACACGTAACATAACCGAACGTAACGTAACTCAAACTAACGTGCCGAGGAAACGATTGCTGGACTCCTCATAGCCATGCAGAGCACACTACGGAGCAGTAGAGCGCAGTATTACGCCGCATTGCATTGTATAGCAGAAAGGTGAAAGATATCGCAACTCTACCTGACCTGCCCTGACCCAACCAAACGTAACATAGCACAAACTAACGTGCCAAGACCACCATTGCTGGCCTACCCAGCGCCAAGCAGAGCATATCAGATTACAGTAGAGCGCAGAAATCCACGGAACAGCAGCGTGTAGCAAAAAAGCAAAAGCTATCGTTTCCTAACCTATCCAAACTTAACATATCCCGACGTAACCTAACTCAAACGAACATGTCAACGCCATCATTGCAGGTCTCTGCAGAGCCAAGCAGAATATACTAGAGCACTGTAGGGTGCTGAAATTCTCCGCATTGCTGTGTAGAGCACAAAAGTCAAAGACATCCTAACCTGTACTTACCTAATCAAACCTAACCAAACGTTGTCTAACTCAGCATAACGTACCGAGAAAAACATTGCTGGCCTCCCGAGAGCCAAGCAGAACATATTAGGGCACAGACCAAAGCAGAAGTCTGCTGAATATCAGTGTATATCACCAAAGACATCGTTATACAAACCTATCCCAAACCATCGTAACGTAACAAAACACAGCCTATCTAAACACAACGTGCCGCGACCACTATTGCTGGACTCCCCAGGGCCAAGCAGAATACGTTAGAGAAGTGTAGAGCGTAGAAATCTCTCAAATAACAGTGTAAAGCGCGAATGTCAAAGCTACACTGACCAAGCCTGAACAAACGTATCGTATCCAAACGAAACCTAATATAACATAACATGACGAGACGTCTATTGCTGCTCTCCCAAGAACCAAGCAGAACATATTGGAGAAGAGTAGATCGCAAGAATCCATGGAAAAGCAGTCTACAGCGCGAAAGTCTCAGCGATCATATCCTAACATAGCCAAACGTGACATAACCGAACATAACCGAACTCAACTTGACGCGACAAGGACACCACTGCTGACATTCCCAGTGCGAAGCAGAACATATTAGAATAGAGTAGATGGCAGAAATCCATAGAATCGCAGTGTACAGCAGAAAAGGCGAAGTTAGCCAGGCCTAACCCAAACAAATATAACCAAGCCAAACGGAGGCAAACTCAACATAACGAGCCACAACCACTAATGCTGTGCGCCCGAGGACCATGCAGAATACAGTACAGCAGGTTAGAGCGCAGAAGTCCACGGCATAAGTGTGTATACCACGAAAGACATTCCTATCCCGAACTAACACAAGCAAACGTAGCCTAAGCACACGTAGCCTAACTCAGCCTTACGTGCCGAGACCGCTATTACACGACACCGCAGAGTCGAGCAACGCATGGCAGAGCAACGTAAAGCGCGGAATTACACCGAACTTCAGTGTACAGCACAAAAGTCAAAAATATCCTATCCTCTCCCAAACGAACCTAGCATAACCGATCGAAACCTAACTATAACTAACGCGCCGTGGCCACAGTTTGTGGTTTCCGCAGAGCAAAGCAGAGCATAATTGAGCCTAGTTGAGCGCAGAAATCCATGGAACCTCCGCGTATAGCAAAAAAATCGTAGCTATCCAAACCTAACCATAGCTATCACAACCTAACCAAACGTCGCGTAACTGTACCTAACATGGAGAGGCCACAATTACTGGCTTCACCAGAGACGAGCAGAAAATACTAGAGCACCGTATATCGCTGAAATCCGCCGCATTTCAGTGTAGAGCACAAAAGTCATAGATATCCTGTCCTTGCCCAAACAAATCTAACCTAACCGAACCAAAAACAACTCTACCTAATTCGCCACGGCCGCTGTTTCTATTGTCCACAGAGCAAAGCAGTGTGTGCTATGTCACAGTAGAGCGCAGGAATCCACCGAATGACAGCGTATAGCACAAAAGTCAAAGATGTCCTGGAATAACATATCCAAACGTAGCATAAGCAAACGTAACCTAACCCCACCTAACCGCCATACACCACTATTCCTCACATCCCCAGGGCCAAGCAGAGTATACTGCAAGAGAGTACATCGCAGATATCCGCGGCGATTCAGCGTATAGCAGAAGAGTCAAGGATATCCTATCCTAACCTGACCCAGCCTAACCCAAACAAACATAGCATAACACAGCATAACGTGACAAGAGCAATGTTACAGTCTTTGCCAGAGCCAAGCTGAACATATCAGATCAGAGTGGCGCGCAGAAATCCACCGAATAGCAGTGTACCGCACATAAATCAAAGCTATCCTCTCCTAACCTAACAAATCGTAACATACCCAAACGGAACCTAACTCAGCCTATCGTGCAGCAACCACTATTGCTGGCCTCCCCAGAGACGAGCAGAGTAGAATGGAGCACGGCAGAGCTCACAGATCCACTGAATAGCAGTCTATGCCAACAAGGCCAAAGCTATCCGGACCTAACCCCAAAAAACCTAACCTAACCAAACGCACCATACTTGACCTATCGCGCCGAGACCACTATTGCTGGATTCCACAGAGCAAGTAGTATATACTAGAGCACAGCAGAGCGCAGAAAGCCGCCAAGGAGCAGCGAATGGCACAAACGTCTGAGTCATCCTAACCATAAATGACCTAGCCGAACCTAACCGAACGTAGGCTAACTAAGCCTAACGAGGCAAGACCGTTATTGCTGGCCTTCCCAGTGCCAAGCAGAACATACCGGAGCACAGTAGGGTACAGAAATCCACAGAATAGCGGTATATAGGACAATAGTCAAAGCCATCATAACCAAACATAGCCGAAACCAGCCTAGCCAAACGTAACACAACTCAACCTATTGTGTCACGACCAATATTGCTGACCACCCCAGTGTCGATCAGACTACAGTAGAGCAATGTAGAGCACAAAAGTCCACCGAAGGGCAGTGTATAGCGCAATAGTCAAACTTAACCTATCGTAACCTTACCAAACGTAACACAACCAAGCGCAACATAATACAACCTAACGCGTCTAGACATCTCCTTCTAACATCCCCAGTGCCAAGCGCAAGATTCCATACCACAGTAGAGCGCAGAGATCCACCGGGTAGCAGTGTATAGCGTAAAAGTCGTAGCTATTCTAGCACAACCCTTCCCAACCTACCCTAAAGGAACGTAATCTAACTCAACCTAACACGACGCAACCAGTATTGTTGACCTCCGCAGAGACAGCCAGAGCATATCTGGAGCGTGTAGTGGGCAGACATCCAAAGAATCGCAACCTATAACAGAAATGTTGAAGCCATCCATACCTAACCCAAGCTAACATGACCTAACCAATCGCAGCCTAGCTCAATGCATCTTGCCGCGGCCACTATTGCTGGCCCCGCCGGGGCGTAGTGGAATGTATTCGAGCACAGTGAGCGCAGAAATTCACCTGATGACTGTGTATAGTGCGATGGTCAAAGCTGTCCTTACTGAACCTAACAAGACCTAACCGAACCAAGCGTAACCTAACTCAAACTTACGTGACGAGACCTGTGTTGATGCACACCCTAGAGCCAAGCAGAACATATTAGGGGAAAGCAGAGCGCAGAAATACACCGAATAGCAGTGTTCAGGACGAAAGTCGAGGCAATCCAGACTTTACCTTACCAAACTAGGCGTAACCAAACATAACATAACTCAACCTAGCGTGTCGAGACCTACATTGCTGCCCACCAGAGCCAAGCGGAACATATTAGAGGAGAGTAGAGCACAGAAACCTATAGAATCGCAGTGCATAGCAGAAAAGTCAAGGATATCTGAACCCAACCCAGACATGCGTAACCTATCCAAACGTAGCATAGCTCAACATGACGAGCCGCGACCACTATTTCTGGTCTCCCAAGGGACAAGCAGGATATAGTAGGGCACAGTAAAGCGCAGAAATCCACCGAATGGCGTTGTACAGCACACAAGCCAAAGCTACCATAACCGAACTTTACGGAACCTAACCTAACCTAACGAAACTGTGCTCAACCTCTCGTTCAGAGACCGCCATTGCTGGCCGCCCATACCCAAGCAGAATATACTAGAGCACGGTGGAGCGCAGGAATCCAACGCATAGCTGCGTAAAGGTCAATAGTCAAAGGCATCCATAAAAAGCATAACCTAACATAACCAAGCCAAACGTTACCTAATACAGGCAAACGTTACACGACCAGTATTGCTGGCATTCCCAGAGACAAGCAGCGGGTAGCAGAACAACGCAGATCGCAGGTACATGCCGGATAGCACTGTATGGCACAAAAGTCAATGCTGCCCTAACCAAACATAACCAAACGTAACCAAGCAAAACGTGACGTAACTGAACCTAACGCGCAGGGACAACAGTTGCAGGCCTCTTCAGAGCCAAGCAGAATATATCGGAGTACAGCAGAGCGCAGAAATCCACCGTATAGCATTGTATGCCACAAAAGTTGTAGCCACCCTGTCCTAACCTAACAAATCGTAACATAGCTCAACGTATGATATCACAAAACAAAGTGCAGCGAACACTACTGCTGGGCTCACTAGATTCGAGCAGGGCATAGTAGAGCACAATAGGGATTTCAGAATTTACAGAATTCTGCCGTATAGCAGTGCATAACACGAAAGTCAAAGCTAACCAATTCTAGGCCTGGCTACCGTGACCTAACCAAACGTAGCCCAACACAACCTAACGTGCCGCGACCAGCATTGCAGTGCTCCACAGAGCCAAGGAGGGCATAACATAGGAGAGTAGGAAGCAGAAATCCCCCGCATAGCAGTGTAGAGTGCAAACGTCAAAGCTGTCCTGTCCTAACCTGAACAACCTTAGCGTAACCAAACGCAACTTAACTCGGACTAACGTGCCGAGGCCAATAATGCTGGCCTCCCCATAGCCAAGCAGAATATACTAAAGCATAGCAGAGCGCAGTAAACCATCGCATTGCGGTGCGAAGCACAAAAGTCAGAGATATCCTAACCTAACCAGTCCCAGCCTAGCCAAGCTCAGCGTAACGTAGCTAAGCATAACGTGCGGAGAGAAATATCGCTGGCCTCTCCAGAGACAGGCAGGGAATATAAGAAGAATGCTGAGCGCCGAAATCCACCGAATGGCCGTGTCCAGCATAAAATTTAAGGATATTGTATCCTAACCTACCCAAGCGTAACATAACCAAGCGTTATCCATCTCAACATAAAGTGCCGATACCACTGTTGCTGGACACCCCAGAACCGAGCAGAACACACTAAAGCACAATATAGAGCAGAGGCCCACCGAAATCAGTGTATACCATGAACGTCGGTGCAATCCAAACCTAACCCAAACAAATGTATGGCAAGCAAACGTAACCTAACCCAACCTAACGGGTCGAGACCAATATTACTGTCCTTGCCTGAGTCGAATAGAACATAGTAGAGCAACGGAGGGCGCAGGAATCCACCGAATTGCAGTGAATAGCACAATAGTCAAAGTTATCCTATCCTAACATATCCAAACGTAAAATAACAAAACGTAACCTGACACAAACTATCGCGCCGCGGCCGCAATTTCTGGAATTCCCAGGGCAAAGCAGGGAATATTAGGTCACAGTGGCTTGCAGAAATCCACTGAGCAGCAGTGTACAGCTCGAAAGTCAAAGCTATCCTCTCTTAACTTAACCACGCATAACACAAGCAAACGTAACCTAACTCAACCTAACATGCACCGACCAAAATTGCTGGCCACCACAGAGCGCAGCAGATCGAGTTAGAGCACATTAGAAGGAAGTAACCCACAGCATAGCAAATTATGGCACAAAAGTCAAAGCTACCCTATCCTAACATAAACAAAGGTAACATGACCGAACGTAATTTAACACAAACTAACGTGCCGCGACAACAATTGCTGGCATCTCCAGAGCAAAGCAGGGCATATTAGAGGAGTGTAGAGCGCAGAAACATGGAATACCAGTGTACAGCAGAAAACTCGAGGGTATCCAAACCTAACCCAAAGGAACATAACTCAACCAAACGTTGCACAAACCAACCTAACGTGCCGAGACCAACATTGCTGGCCTTCCCAGAGCCAAACAGAAGGCATCAGAGCACAGTAGTGCGCAGAAATGCACCGAATGGAAGTGTATAGCACTAAAGTCAAAGTTATACTCTCCTAACCAAGCCTAACGCAACACGACCAGACGAAACATATCTCAACATGACGTGCCGAGACCAATATTGCTGGCCTCCCGAGAGCCTCGCAGAATATAACAGTGCACAGCAGAGCGCTGAAATCAACCGCATTGCAGTCTACAGCACAAAAGTCTAAGATATACTAACCGAACCTGACATAACTTAATCTAACCGAACATAGCATAACTGAACGTAACGAGCTGGGACCACTATTGCTTACCAACACAGAGTCGAGTAGAGTATGTTAGAGCGGAGTAGAGCGCTCCACTCCACCTAATGGCAGTGTATAACGCAAAAGTCAAAGCTACCCTCTCCTAACCTGTCCAATCGTAAATAAACCAAACGTAACATCACTCCACCAAACGTACCGTGAGAAATACTGCTGGCCTCCCTAGAGCCAAGCAGAATACATTAGAGAAGAGTTGTTCACCGCAGTCCATAGTGCCACAGCGCGTATCGGAAAAGTCGAAGCCATCCAACCCTAACCAAGGCAAACCTAACACAGCCAAACGTAGCCTGACAGAGTCTAACATGCCGAGACAACTACTGCTACACCTCCAGAGCCAATCAGAATATACTAGAACGCAGTAGTGCACAGAAAGCCGCCGAAACGCAGTGTATAGCACAAAAGTCATTGCTATCCGAACCTAACCCAAACAAACATTACATAACCGAACGTAGCCCAACTCAAGATAACATGCCGCGTCAATTATTGCTGGTCTCGCAAGTGCCAGACAGAATATAGTAGAGCACAATAGAGCGCAGAAATACAACGAACAGCAGTGTATAGCACAAAAGTCAATGGTATCCTGTCCCACCCTAACAAATCGTATCATAACCACACGTGATCTAACACAATCTAACGGGCCGCGACCACCATTGCTGGCCTCCACAGAGACGACCAGGTCATATTAGAGGAGAGTAGAGCGCAAAAATTCTTATAATCGCAGTGTATAGCAGAAAAATGGGAGCCATCGAAACCGAAGCCAAACCAACATAACCTAACCGAACCTCGACTATCTCATCATGTGGTGCTGCGACCACTACTGCTGGCCTCCCCGTTGCCGAGCAGATCATACTAGAGCACTGTTGGGCGCATAAGATCACCGAAAGCTGTGACCACTATTTATGGCCTACCCAGGGCCCAGCAGAATATAGTAGAGCACGGTAGAGCGCAGAAATCTACCAAGTAACAATGCATGGCACGATTGTCAAAGCTATCCTAACAGAAGTAGACGTATACTAACGGAATCAAATGTAAGGTAACTCTAGGTTACGTGACGAGACGTCTATTGCAAGACTCCTCGGAGACAAGGAGAACATAATTGAGGGGGCAGAGCGCAGAAGCCCATATAATCGCAGTGTATAGCTCAGAAGTCTGAGCTACATGAATCAAATAGAAATTAACATAACATAACCAATCGTAGCCTAACTCAACATAGCCTGTCGCGACCACTAGTGCTGGCCTCGCCAGGGCCAATCAAAATATAGTAGAGCACAGCAAAACGCAGGATTCCGCTGAATAGCTGTGTATAGTACGAAAGACAAAGCTATCCTGACTGTACATAACATAACCTAACATGACCTAACGTAAACTACATCAACCTAACCTGCCAAGACCGCTATTGCTGGCCTCTCCAGAGGCAAGCAGAATATACAAGGGAACAGTAGAGCGCAGAAACCTGCCGCATTGCAGTGTATAGCACAAAAGTCCAATCCATCCTGTCCACACCTAACCAATCGTAACATAACCTAACGTGACCTAACTAAATCTAACGGGCCGCGACCATCATTGCAGGCCTCCCGAAAGTCGAGCAGAGTATAGTAGAGCAATGCAGACAGCGGCAGTCCACTGAAGAGCAGTGTACAGCATAAAAGTCTAAGCTACCCTATCGTAATCTAGACAAACGTAGCATAGCCGAACGCAACATAGCTCAGCCTAAGTCGCCGAGAATACAATTGCTCCCCTTCCCAGAGTCAAGCAGCGCGTATTAGAGGAGAGTAGAGCGCCGGAATTGATGCAATCGCAGAGCATAGCACAAGAGTTGAAGCTAGCCTATCCTAACATGACCATACTTAACACAACCGATCGTAGCCTAACTCAATCCAACGGGCCTTGACCACATTTGCTTGCCTCCACAGAGCCAAGCAGAGTATACTAGAGCAGAGCAGAGCGCAGTAATAGACCTCATTGCAGTATGTAGCATAAAAGTGAAAGATACCCTAACGTAACCATTCTTTTTTCTTTTTTCTCACGTGGGGGGAATCTGCCATAGATACCCGGCCCCCTTGTGGGAGGGAGCGGGGTTATGTGTGACTTTTACCCACTAAAACCCCCACGATGGACAGCCAATAGCAATTCGGTGCGCCCTGGTGCCCGCGGCGACGCAATTGCCAGGACGCCCCAGCGACTCAACCGCACTTCCCTCCCGGCGCGACGGGAAATCGCACCCAAAAAGATAATGTCCGTGCGCACTAGACGTGTCGATTACAGGCACACACAATACGCATACCACCGCAGCGCAGCGCACGCACATCCTGCGGACACAGCGCGACCACATCGCGACCAGCGCGTGATCAGCGTGACCTGGGTTACAACGGGAGAGAGGGACGGTCTCCCCGGCCGTAGGTACATGGTCGCGCGCGAAGGCGGATATCTAACGCGTTAACATATCCGGCAAAGCGCTCGGTGCCTACCGGCACCGTGCATACAGCCTCGGCCACCCTACGCGCGAGGAGCACGCGCTACGCACGCGGGCTCCCTCCGCGGCCTCCTTCTGTAACATAACCACCTCGCAGAAGGTGGCCACCGCAAGCCACGCACCTAACCCCCCCTTCATCCGCGCCACGACGACGGAGAGTGAAACTTCCCGACACCCCACGCGACAAAGTACCCGTCGCTCGCGAGCCCACGCCGGACATTCCTCCAGGGTGTGCTGCGCCGTGTCCCGCCTTTACACGCAGTGATGACACCGAGTCTCACGTGCCCGCCCGATACGACACAGGTACTCCCTGAATCACCCGTGCCCGGTTAGCACCTGTGTCAGGCGGAAAGTGTGCCTGCTGCAGCTACGCCGCCATGCATCCAGCACGGGGAGCACAGCCTCAATGGCCCGGTGCCGCCAGCTGCTCGGCTTCCGCAGCCGAACTCGCCAGGCGGATATCTCGGACTGTCGCACCCTTTGCCGCAACGAAACGGCCCATTCTTTAGGTGCACCGCCGCCGCCAGCGTGTAGGAGTCCGTAGATACCAGCCTCCCCCACCGCTTGCAGTTCCAAAGGCGGGACACCCGCCAGGACCATCAACGCCACGTGGGATATCGTGCGGTAACCGCGTACGACCCTGGTCGCCATCCTGCGAGCGACGCGCCGGAGAATCGCCAGATAGCGCAGACTAGCGACCAGGTCGTTCGCCCAGTTCTGGGCCCCGTAAAGTGCCACCGAGCGAACAACTCCGGTGTAGAGGCGGCGCACCCTCCCGTCTGGCCCACCCAGGTTGGGTAGCAGGCGACACAGCGCCCCCGCAATTCCTTCCAGGCGTGGTTGCAGCGCGAGAAAATGCTCGCCGAACTTGCAGTGGCTATCGAGGGCGAGAACGAGATACTTCATCCAGTCCCGTACCTCGACCACGACGTTCCCCACGCGCATCAGGGGCTTGGGCGGCTTCCCGTGGTGCCGATGCCAAAACCACGTTGCCTCGGTCTTCTCGGGGGAGATACTCAGCCCCAGCCGCTGGATGCTACTCGCGGCGAGAGCCACGCCGCTTTCCGCGCGCAGCGTGGCCTCCTCTCAACTCGACCCGACGGCCATCACCAGCGTGTCGTCCGCGTAACACATCAGGCTCTGGCCGCGGGGGAGGGTAGTGCGCAACACGGCTTCGTACGCGAGGTTCCAGATGATCGGCGCGAGTACCGATCCCTGTGGAAGCCCGCAATTCGTCGCCCGCACGACGGTCGAGTATCGTCCGGGGTACTCGATCAAGCACTCCGCCAAATAGTCGCCGATCACCACCATCATGTATTGGGGAAGCCTGAGGTACAACAGGGTACACCGGATGGCGGCCCAGGGCAGGGTGTTGAAGGCGTTTGCGATATCCACACCGACCGCCAACAACACCCCGCCCCTCTCAAATCCTTACATAGCCTGCCCTGACCTAACAGTCGCCTACCTGGCTTTGAGCATTGCGGTCGAATGCACGTCGCTCCGAGTTCCGAGTCGAGTTCGGTGACTAAATCTGAGCATTTCCTCGAGATAGTTTTATCATACTAATTATGAAGTGAATATCAAACAGTGGCCGGAGTCCCGAGGCGCTGGAGCGATTTTCTAGGAAGAAAACAGAAGATAAGCGTTTTGGCGTCTCCGCCGCTCGCCGGTGACACGCCCAGAAACTTTGATTTTCGATTTTGCGAGAACAAAGAAGCGGAAGGTCTTCCCTCCAATTGTGCTTGTAAAGTCTGGCAGTGTGCCCCTTTTGAGCTACAGATCGCCGTGATCCGCGAAATACAAGTGGAATTAGAATAATTATAAGAATATAATATTGACAGGCGGCCATCTTGGACGTCACGAAGCACGGAGCCGTAGCGTCGGTCGAGTGTATCCCACGCCTGCCGCTGAGCGGTCTGACGGTACCTGTGGGTATCCCGTTATATGCAGCGGACTGGTCACGGACGACCGCGCGGACAACCATAAGTTAAATAATTCAGTATATTTAATAAATTTAATAAATTTAAATCAGAGCTATCAACGTCGACGATTTTAATATTAAAATTAACACTAAGGTTAATTTTAGAGTTAAAACTAAAATCAAAATTAAAATAATATTAAGGCCCGGAATCGGAATTCGAAAATAAATATAAGAATTAAGAATTGAGATTAAAGATTAAAATAAAATCAAAATTATAATTAAAATTCATAACGTATGTCGAATATTATAAAAACTACGAATATCATAAATAATAAAAATCAAAAGGAATAAAAATTAAAATAAGGCAAAGAATTAAAGCCAAAGCTATAAGAACACTAAGGACGACCAAGGAATAAATATAAAAATAATTAAAACAATCAAAGAACGAGAGTACACAAAATATCTATGACGCCGGGCCCAGGTAGGAACCTGGAAAAACCCGCAGTCATGTTGACGCGAGCAAAGGTCCCAGCCACCATGGCCGGCCGAAGGGCAGGTAGCGGTACAGAGGAGACAACAACGGGTAAGCGTAGGGCGAGTGCCACCACGGAAAATCCCCGCCCAGACGAACAGAAAATCAAGAAGGTGGAAGCCGACGAAACACCAGCAATTCAGGCAACGCTCACCTTTTCGGAGATGGTGAGACGCGCAGCAGAAATCGTGAAGAATGTGCTGACATTCTGCTTAGACCCGGCAAAGAAGCTGGGGAAAGAAGACGCCACAACGATAATGGACAGCTTCGTTGAAATGCGTAAGCTCGTTGAGGCCCTCACGTTGAGGAACTGCTTCCTCTACGGAGAGCTGGAAGAAAGGCTTGCATCAACAGATGCATCGAAGACGGCACTATTCGGCGCCGTCAATAAGAGCTTGGGGGCGTCAAGGCGCCTAGAATCGGCCGCTGAAGAGGCTGCATGGAGCGGACGGGCAACATACGCCGACAGGGTAAAAATTACCAGCAGGGCAGTCCATGAGACGGCGGTGAAGCCACCAAGGAACGTGGTAATTATCACGCCGGACGGAGAGGTAGCGGAAATCCAGACCAGTGAAGAAGCTCGGGAGGCCGTGTTCACCGTGGTGAACCACAAGAGAAAGGGTATCCAGGTGAAGTCGGTCCGCCGCGCATAGCGAAGCGGCATCGTGGTAGAAACAACCACTCCAGAAGGACTCAGGGCTTTCACAGAAAGTGCGAAGCTCAGGAACATGGGGTTGAAAGCAAGAACGCCCACACACGGAATGCCCAGGATGATCGTCTACGACATCCCGCGGTAGCTGTCAGAGAAGGAAATAAGAGCCTGGTTCAAGAAGCAGAATAAGGAGAAGCTCAATGAGGCAAAGACAGATGAGATCAAACTCTGCTACAGGACAGGAAGGAAAGATAGAGAAGAAACCAATTGGGCCGTCGAAGTAAGCCCTGATATAAGAATGAAGATGCTTGCAGGGAAGATGTTCATATCATGGAACGCCTGCAAAGTGCGCGACTACGTGGCAGCGTCCCGCTGCTACAAGTGCCATGGCTTCGGGCATGTAGCTAAGCACTGTCTGCAGAAGCACGACACCTGCGACCACTGCGCTGAGACCCGGCACGACACAAATGCGTGCCCATCAAAGAAGGATAACGCACTCTGCGTAAACTGCAAGAGAAGCCGCAAGAAGTGCGATAATGCAGACTGCAGCATGACCTGCCATTCGTACAAGGCCGCACTGGAGAGGACAGTTGAAGGAACGGTTTATGGGTAAGAAGAAAAACGGTCGGACGGAGGAGATAAGGATCCTGCAGCACAATATGCAGAGATCAACAGTCGTGCCCCACGAGGTTAGGTCGCAGATGGAGCTAACGGGCGCAGATATCACACTGATGCAGGAGCCCTACACCATGGAAGGTAACATACCTGAATTTGGGACGAGCGTCGCGATACTCTGTCGCGGGGATATGTGCGCCCCACCCCTCGCGGCGGTGGGGATCCGAGGGAGCCACATCCCAGCTCTCGAAATCGCGAGTTTGTGCACGAGACACTGCGCTTGTGTTCAGATTAGCGTCGGAGACACAGAGGTATACGCGGTCAGTCAATATCTTCCGCCGTCCGAAAATATAGAAGTCGGCATCGCGCAGCTGGATAAGGTGTTGACGTGCCTGCGTGGCAAAGGGGTCATCGTCAAAGCGGACGCCAACGCCAAGACGCCCCTGTGGTTCAGCATGGAGATTGACGAACTCGGCGAGCTCCTCGACGGCCTGATTGCACAGCACGGTCTGTTGGTGGTGAACCGGCCGTTCGACGTCATAACGTTTGAGACAACGCGCGGGAAATCTAACATCGACGTGACGCTCGTCATTCCGGACGCACTACCTCTCGTGCACGACTGGAAGGTGCACGAGGACGGAACCTCCAGCGACCACCGGACACCGGAGACGCGACTTAACCTCATGAAGAGGAAAGCACTGCCACCACCACTGCCACCACACTACCACACCACGAAGGCCAATTGGGAAAAGTTCTACACGCTCATCATGGAAGGGAAGAGGAACCTGCCCGAAATGGTAATCAGGTGCCAAGAGGACGTAGAGAGTATGGACGTTGAGCTGGAGTGGATTCTCACCAAAGCCTGCGACGCGGCCATACCGAAGAAGAAATGGCACTTAAGGTCCAACCCTTGGTGGACCCAAGATCTCACACGTGCCAAGAGAGATGTGTACCGAGCAAGAAGGAGGTACCAGAGGACCAAGGACCCCGCAACGAGGGAGATAGAGAAACAGCGCTACCGCGAATTACGATGGAAGTACACCAGAATGGTGACGAACGCGTAGATCCAAAACTGGCGCCAGTTCGTCACCGAGGAAGGAAACAATGGGCCCTGGGGAATTGTCAACAAGACTGCCCTCGGGAAACTGAGGAGAGAAGAGGCGACGTGCGTACTCCGCACGCCGCAAGGAGAAACATCGAGCAGGCGATCCACGGCGGAGGCGATGCTAACCGCGCTCGTTCCAGATGACGACGTGGAAAAAGACACACCCGAGCAACGGTGGATCCTAGAGGACTCCAAGAACGCCCCGGAAACCGCAGACAGCCCCCATTCAGGTACGAGGAACTGGGCAGAGCGATAGCGCGCCTCAATAGAGGATAATGTCCTGGCCCCGACCGAATGGAGTCGGAGGTAATTCAGGAAGCATGGAGCTCTATTCACCAAGAGCTACTGAATTTCGTCAACGCCTGTTTGGAGTGGTCATTCTTCCCGAAAAGGTGGAAAATCGGTAACGTCGTTACGATTCTCAGAGGACCGGACAGAGACAAAAGTAGCCCAAAGTCGTATAGGACGACATGCGTGCTCTCAATGATTGGCAAGCTATTGGAGCGACTAATGGCGAAAAGGACGGCCGCACTCTTCCTCAATCATATACTGTCATCGGAGCGACAGTTCGGATTCCGTCCTGGAAAATCGGCAGAGGACGCAATTGTCATACTACGAGGAGCGTTATATGAGAAGAGTGAGTGGAAGTACATTTTAGCGATTGCTCTCGACAAATCGGGTGCCTTCGAAAATGTGTGGTGGCCTAACGTGCTCCAAGAACTGAAGCGAAGGAACTGCGCGCAGAACTTGTACAAGCTGACGCAAAGCTACTTCACGGACATGAGAGTCCAGCTGATAGGGAAGCACGAATCTGTCGTGAAGTCAGTGTCAATGGGTTGCCCGCAATGGTCGATACTAGGCCCCAGCATCTGGAATACAGTTTACGACGGCTTGCTTGCGCAACTAGGGTCCGAGGATACCCAATGAGAAGCGGTCGCGTTGGCCGGCTATAAAATAATCCTGGTCGCCGGTAACTCGCTGAAGGAATTGCGGCGAGAGGGTTAATCTGCGGTCACAGCGGTCTCTACATGGTGCGGCCGCAGGAGGCTAGCACTGTCGGCCGAGAAGACGGAGATGCTGTTGCTGAAAGGGGAGGGCAGAAGCTGGGGAGGGTTCTGGTGTAAGGTGTCCGCCAGAAACCACGATGGATCTGATGATCGCTATAGCTGCATTGCCGAGCTGCGCAGTGCGGGAGACTTCGGTGAAGTTGTAGGGCCCGATCCGGCAAGTCCACTTACCTCGCCTCCTCGTTGGTGCCCTCGGGGTCCAGTGGGTGGTGTCCCATGCGTTCGCGCATGCCACTGGATGCGAAAGAGGGAGTGGCAACGGGCCATGGAGACCTTCGGTTGGATCCCATATCCATGCCAGACTCGAAGTGGCCCAAGAGATATACGCCAATACGGGTATCTCCCCGGGCGTACTCCTAAGCCTACTAGGGTCCTGCGCGGGTTGACTTCCTCCGCTGGTTGGACCTGCTCATTTTCTTGTTATGATGAGGAATTTAATTCGCACCCACCATCTGCCGCTATATCCAAAGATGGACTAGGTACGGCAAAGCAGCGCTTGGCGCCAAAATGCTTAAGAAACAATAGTTGTTGGTGAAAGGGATGCTCGACGCGGAACGGCCAGCAACAATTGGCATCAACGAGAAAAGCATCAGTATGCGCCCATCGATCAAATACCTGGGCGTTCATTTTGAACGCGGCTTGAGGATAGAAAAGCACGTGCAAGAAGCAGCGCACAAGTGCAGAAGACTGTTCCATAGCCTTGCATATGTGGCCAAGGGGAACTGGTGTCTCGGACGTGGAGCCTTAACCACCCTGTACAGGGGGCGCATTGTCCCGATCGCCTCGTAGGCCGCAGCTGGCTGGTGCGACCCACTGAACTTGGAGACGAAGAAGATCCCCGAGAGATCGCAGAGAATGGCCTTGCTTCAGGTCACGATGGCATACCGGACAATTTCAACAGAGGCTCTTCAAGTGGTAGCTGGGGAAATGCCTATCGACCTCGTGGTCGAAATGCGCGCGCGGATGCACGCAGAAAGGGAAGGATCCACGAATATGGTGGAAGCAAAGCAACGCCTACGAGATGAGGTCATGGCCACTTGGCCGGAGCGTTCGCGAGCGACGGGGAAAGGATGATCAGCATACGCCTACTTCGGCAGTTTCCACGAGACTGTCAGGAGTAAATGGATCCACGTGGACCACCATGTGACAAAGTTCCTCAGTGGCCACGGTGACTTCAATAGCAAACTGAAGTACTTTGGCTGCAGCGATACGGAGCTGTACGACTGCGGAGTAGAGGAAACGCCGAAGCACATCATTGAAGAGTGCCCACTCTATGGTGAAAGCCGGCGCGTACTTCAGGAAAGACTCGACGGCCACAGATTCAAATGCCCAGTCGAAAGTCACATTCTAACTTCAAGAAAGGCGTTTCATCACTTTCGGAAGTTCGCTCGCGACGTACACTCCGCCAAGGAGAAGAAATGGCGGGAAAGGAAAGAAGGAATACCTTCAAGAGGAACACGTGGCGGTGGAGGGAGAAGACGCGGTGTGGAAGGAGAAGAAGAAATTGGAAGCAGAGGACTAAGAAGAAGCACAATGCCGGCACAAGCAGAACCCAACCGGAATAGGACCAATCGCTGCTAAGGAGGAAGCAGCCAACTTGGACATACGAAGAAGATGGCCAGACAGGATGACCTCGAGAAGCACTGGAGGAAAACAGCAACAAGGGAAGAGAGGTAAGGCACCTGTGACCGTCACCGCAGGCGGTATCCAGAGACGGATACCAGGACGGTGCAGGTGTATCGGCACACGCCATTCTGCTAGGACCGAGCGAATGCTGGCAGCTCCGCCTCTACGTGGTTCACTCTGGTAACAAGGCTGCGGGCTGCTAGACAACCCGGAGCCACGGCCAAGTGAGCTGCTTCCCGCAAGGGTAGGTCCAACTTGTCCGATGATCCTTCAACGGTGAGGGCAGGGTTTTTCCAAGCCGCGTGTCCAACACCTACACACGTGTTCCCCTGCGGCGGCGACGTTAGAAAGTAAATAACATCTTTTTCGCGAAGCCGTTATAAAGCATTAGCTCGAGGCACGGCGCGGTCTCCAGTCGGCGGGCCCCGGTAACGCGCACAATGCTTGTCCTGACCTAACCTAACGGTACGTAACTTAACACAACAGGAAGTGCCGAGATTACTACTGCTGGCATTCCCACAGCCAAGCTGAACATGCTAGAGCTCTACATGGTGCTGGAACCCTCAGAATAGCACTGTATAGCAAAAATACAGAGCTATCCTCTCCCATCGTATTCAAACCTAATATAAGCTAACGCAGCCAAACATAGCCTAACGTTCCGATACCGCTGTTGCTGGCCTCCCCGGAGCAAATTAGAGCATATTAGGTCGCATCAGAGCGCAGAAATCCATAGAATAGCAGTGTATGGCAGAAAAGTTAAAGCAGTCCTGGCCAATCCTGTCCAAACGTAACAACGCCAATCGTATCATAGCTAAACCTAACGTGCCTAGGCCACCATTGCTGACCTCCCCAGTGCCACGCAGAACATGCTGGAGCACTGTAAAGCGCCGGAGTCCACCTAATAGCATTGCATAGCACAAAGGTCACAGCCATCATAGCCAAACATACCCCAATCTAGCCTAACCAAACGTAACCTAACAAAACCTAACGTGCAGCTGCCACTACTGCTTGCCTCCCCAGAGACAAGCAGTATATACCAAAGCTCTAATATTCGGTGGACTACTGCGCGCTACTCTGCTTAAATGCATCCTGCTTGGCACCGTGCATTGCAGCAATAGTGGTTCCAGCACGTTAGGATTTCTTAAGTCGCGTATGGTTACGCTACCTTAGTTAAGGTTAGGACGGGATAGCTCTCACTCTTGTGCTATACACTGATTTTCGGTACATTTCTGTGATCTACTGTGCTCTGATATACTCTGCTTTGCTCTGCGGATGCCAGTCATGGTGGCCGAGGCACGTTGGTTTGAGTTTGGTTACGTTCGGTTACGATACGTTTGGCAATGTTAGGACAGGATAGCCTTGACTTTCGCGTTATGCACTGCTATTCGGTTGATTTCTGCGTCCAGCTGTGCTCTAGCATACACCGCTTGGCCTTGGGGAGGGCCAGCAATGGTGGACTCATCAAGATAAATATATATATGTTACTCTTGCTTATGCTACGTTTGGTCAGATAAGGATAGGGCAGCCTTGACTTTGGCGCTGTACGTTGTTGTTTGGCGGATATCTGCTCTCTAATGTGCTCTAATGCTTTCTGCTGGTTCCACTTCAGGCCAGCAGTAGTGGTCTCGGCACGTTTGGTTGAGCTACGTTACGTACGGCTATGTTTCGTTTGGATAGATTAGGATCGAAAAGCTCTGACTTCTGTGCTATACGCTGTTATTTGGTGAAATTTCTGCCCTCTTCATTGCTCTACTATACTCTGCTCGTCTCTGTGGAGGCCAGCAATAGCGGCCGTGGCACGATAGGTTGAGATATGTTCTGCTTGGCTCTGTGGAGGTTAGCAATGGTAGCGTAACCACGTTATGATCAGTTACGCTACGTTTGGTTTGGTCCGGTTGGGTCAGGTGAGGTTGGGGTATCTTTGCCTTTCTTGCTATACATAGAAGTGGGGACGACATCTGCACCCTCCTGTGCTCTAGAATATTCTGCTTGGCTCTGGGGAGGTCAGTAATAGTGGCCTCGGCAATTTGGGCTGCTTAAGGTTTCGTTTCGTTTGGTTATGTTAGGATATATTTGATCAGTGTAGCTTTGACTATTTTGCATCACACTACTCTTCGGTGGATCTCAGCGCTGTGCATTGCTCTACTAGCCTCCGCTCGGCTCTGGGTTGCCAGTAATTGTCGTCGTGGCACGTTCGGCTGTGTTAGGTTACGTTTGGCTAAGTTAAGTTAGTTTGGTTTATGTTTGGATATGTTTGACTTTTCTGCTATTCAATGCTATTCTATGGATTGCCGCGCTCTTGTTTCCTGTATTACTTTCTGCTTGGCCCTCGGGAGGCGAGCAATAGTGGCCGCGGCATTATAGGTTGGGTTACGTTACGTTCGGCAATGCTACGATTGGTTAGGTTAGGGTAGGATATCTTTAACTTACGTGCTATACGCTGCTATTCCGCGGATTTCTGCGCTCTACATTTCTTTACAGTACCGAGCTCGGCCCTGGGTACGACAGCATATTGCTCGTGGCACGATACGTATTGTTATGTTACGTTTGCTAGGTTAGGTTAGGCAATGTTTGGTTGGCATATCTTCGACTTTCGTGCTATACACTGTCAGACGGTGTATATCTACGCTCTACCATAGGCTAGTAAGTTCTGCTTGGATCTTGGGATGCCATCTATTGTGGTCCAGACACGTTACCTTGAGTTATAGTAAGTTTAGTTAGGTTATGCGTGATTGGGTTAGGTATGGGTCGCTTTGACTTGTGAGCTACACACTGCCATTATATGGATTCCTGCGATCTACTGGGCTCTATCTAAATCGGTTTTTCTCTGGGGACGCCAGCAATAGTAGTCGCGGCAGCTTAGACTCTGCTATTTTACGTTTGGTTATGTTAGTCTTGGTTAGGCTTGGCTAGTCTTGGTTGGGTAAGCTTTGACTTTTCTGCTATTTATTGCTATCCGGTGGATTTCTGCAATCCACAATGTTCTATTATGATCTGCTTCGCTCTGGGAAGGCCACCAATAGTGGTGTCGGCAAGATAGGTGGAGGTACGTTATCTTTGGTTGGGCTCAGTTGCGTTGGGTTTGGTTAGATGTCCTGCGTCTTTTGTACTTTACCCTACTATTCTAATGATTTCTGCGATCTGCTCTCGCCTAATATGTTCTGCTTCGCTCCAGGGAGGCCAGAAGCTATGGTCGCTACACGTTAGGTTGCGTTAGATACCGTTTGGATAGATAAATATCGATTATGTTAGTGTGGGTTAGGTCAGGACAGTTTTGACTCTTGTCCCACACACTGCAATCATATTGATTTCTGTCCTCTATTCTGCTCTTTCATGTTCTGCCTGCCCCTGAGGACTCCAGCAATTGATGTCGGTGCACATTACGTTGGGATGTTTATGTTCGGTTAGGTTATGTCAGGATCGGTGTGGTCCGTATAGCTTTGACTTTCGCGCTATACACAGCTATTCGGTTGATTTCTACGCTCCACATTGCTCTAGTATATTCTGCTCTGCTCGGTGGAAGTCAGAAATAGTGGTCGTGTTACGTTGGTTTGAGTTATCTTACGTTCCGTTACAATAGGTTAGGACATGTTTGCTAAGTATGGCATTAGCTTTTGCGCTATACGCTGCTGTTCTGTAGATTTCTGCGCTCTATGTTGCTCTAGCATAATCTGTTTCGCCCCGTGGAGGGCAGCAACACTGGTTTCGGCGCTTTATGTCGAGTTGGTTTGCGTTCGGTTAGGTTTGGTTTGTTTGGGTGGGCGTGGATTGCTTCGGCTTTTCCGCCATACATTGCTATCCTATGGGCTTCTGAGACCCGCCCCTCTCTAATATGTTCTGCTGGGCTATTGGGAGGCCAGTAATAGTGGTCCCGGCTGGTTAACCTGATCTCGTCTACGCTTGGCTACGATAGGTTAGCTTGGGTTAGGTTAGGATAGCTTCCATTCTTCAGCTGTACACTGTTAATAAATGGATTTCTCCTCTAACATGTTCTGCATGTCACTGTGGACGCCAGCAGTAGTTGTCCCGGCAATTTATATTGAGTTACGTTACGTTCGAAAGGTATAGGTTAGTTTAGGTTAGGGTAGTGTAGCTTCGACTTTTCTGATATACACTTCTATTCTACGGGCATCTGCGCTCCACTCTCATCTATTATGAAGGGCTTGACTCTGGGGAGGCCAGCATTTGTGGTCGCGGCACGTCAGGTTCTGTCAGGATACGTTTCGCTACGTTCCGATTGGCTACGGTAATTCAGGGTAGCATTGACTTCTCTGCTCTACACTGGCTTTCGGTGGATTTCTGTGCTCCACTCTCCTCTAATATGCCCTCCTTGTCTCAGTAGAGGGCAGCAATGGTGGTCTCGGCACGTTAGGATAAGTTAGGCTACGTTTGGTTACGCTACGTTTGGCTAGCCCAGGATAGGATGGCTTCGACTTACGTGGTATACACTGCTACTCGTTGGATTCCTGCGCACTACTGTGCTCCACTATATACCGCTTGGCCCTCGGGTGTACAGCAATAGTAGCCGCGGCACTTTGTGTCGAGTTATGCTATGTCTGGCTATGTTCTGATGGCTTGCGTTAGGTTCGGGTAGCTTAGGCTTTTCCGGTATACGCTTTGATTCTATGGATTTCCGAACACTATTCTCCTCTAATATGCTCTTCTTGACTCAGAGGAGGGCAGCACTGATGGCCCAGGGAAGTTAGGATGAGTTAGGCTACGATTGGTTACGTCACGTTTGGTCAGGTTAGGAGACGGTAGCGTGGATTTTTGTGCTGTACACTGCTATACGGTTGGCTTCGGCGCTCTACTATGCCCTAATATGTTCTGGTTGGCCCTGGGGAGGCCAACAATGGCGGCCTTGGCGCCATAGGTTGAGTATGTTTAGGTTTGGCTTGGCTAGATTAGGTTAGGTTCGGTGCGGATTGCTTCGACTTTGTGGTATACACTGCCATTCGGCCGATATTTGCGCTCCGCGTTGCTCTACTACCCACTGCTATTCTGTGGGGAGGCCAGCAATAGTGGGTGTGGAAGCTTTTTCGAGTTATGTTACGCTCGGAATGGTTAGTGTAGATTAAGCTTGGTCAGGATGGCTTTGACACTTTTGCTATACAATGCTGTTCGGCGGATGACTGCGCTCTACAGTGCTCTAGTATACTCTGCTTGGCTATGCGGAGTCTAGCTGCAGTGGTCTCGGCACGTAGGTCTGTGCTAGGTTGCGTTCGGCTATGTTACGTTTGGGTACGCTAGGATAGGGTAGCTTTGACACTTGTTCTATACACCGCTGTTCGTTGCATTGCTGTGCTCTACATTGCTCTACTCTACTCTGCTCTACTCTAGGGAGGCCAGAAATAGGGGTCCTGGCACGATAGGTTGAGGTAGGCAACGTTTGGTTAGGTTATGTTAGTTTTGGTTAAGTACGGATATCTTTGCCTTTCGTGGTATACACTGCTATTCGATGGACTTCTGCGCTCTACAGTGATGTAGTACATTCTGCCTAGCTCCGGGTGGGGGGGGGCAGCAATGGTAGTCCAGGCGCGTTAGGTTGAGTTATGCTACGTTCAGCTAGGTTATGTTAGTTTGGATTAGGCCTGTAAATCTACGACTTTCGTGGTACACACTGCTGTACTGTGGCTTCCTGCGCTCCACTGTGCCGTGGTATTTTCTGCTTAGCACTAGGGAATCCAGCAATAACGGTCTCGGCACGCCGGCATAAGTTATGTACCGTTTGGTTATATTACGTTTGGATGGGTTAGGAGGGGGGAGCATGGACTTTTGTGCTACACACTACAATTCTGTTGTCTTCTACTCTATACATTGCTCCACTACACTCTGCTAGCCTCTGGGAATGCCAGTAATAGTGGTCCCGGCATGTTAGTTCGATTCACACTACGTTTGGTTATGTCACTTTTGGTCAGTGTAGGAGAGGGTAGCATTGACTTTTGCGCCATATACTGCTCTTAGGCGGGTTTCTGCGCCATACTGTGCTCTAATATGTTTTGTTTGGCTGTGGGGTGGCCAGCAATATCGTCATCGGCACGTTAGTTTGAGTTATGCTTCGTTAGGTTAGGTTATGTTTTTTCGGGTGAGTTAAGGACAGCTTTGACTATCTTGGCATAGACTGTTATACGGGAGATTTCTGCGCTCTGGTGTGCTCTACAATACTCTGTTCGACTATGTGGAGGACGGAAATTGTGGTCACATCACGTTTTGTTGAGTTTCGTTAAGTTTGGTTAGGTTACGCTTGCTTGGGTTAGGTCCGGATAGCTTTGACTTTCTAGGAATAGACTGCTGTTCGCTGGATTTCTGCGCTCTACTGTTCTCTGCTGTGCTCTGCTCGACTCTGCTGTGGTCAGCAAAAGTGGTCGTGACACTATCGGTTGGGTTAAGTTACGTTTGGTTAGGCCAGGTTGGGTTAGGTTTGGTTATGATAGCTTTGACTTTTGTGCTGTACACTGATACTCATTGGATTTCTACACCCTACTGTGCTCTAGAATGTGCTGGTTGAAACTGGAGAGGTCAGAACTGGTGGTCTCCTCTCGTTTAGTTTCGTTAGTCTTCGATTGGCTTGGTCAGGTTGAGCCATGTATTGTTTGGATATATTTGACTTTTGTGCCATGCGCTGCTATCTTGTGGCTATCTGCGCTCTACTCTGCTACAGTATACTCCGCATGGCTCTGGGGATTCCAGCAATAATGGTCCCGGCACGTTAGGTTCAGTTAGGGTACGGGCGACATTACTCCGCTTGTATAGGTTAGGATAGAATAGGTTTGACTATTGTGTTATACACCGTTACTCAGTGGATTTCTGCTCTTTACGTTGCTCTACCTTACTCTGCTGCACCCTGGGGGTGGCATCAATGGTGGCCATGGAACGAAAGTTTTGGTCAGCCTACGTTCATTCGGGATAGGTTCGGTTTGGTTAGGGGATGATAGCTTTTACTTATGACCCTCTCACTGCTGTTCGGTGGATTCCTGCGCTCTACTGCGTACTTGTATGCTCTGCTCGGCTCCAAGGTTGTCAGAAATTGTGGCCTCGGCACGTTTGGTTAGGTTACGCTACGTTGGGTTAGGATGGGATAGCTATGACTTTTATGCTACACATTGCAATTCTATGGACTACTGTGCTCTACCGCTCTCTTTTATATTCTGCTTGTCTACGGGGAAGCCAGCAATAGTGGTCGCGGTAAGTTACGTTGAGTTAGATTACGTTTGGGTACGTTATGTTAAGATGGGTTAGGACAGGATAGCTTTGACTTGTGTGCTCAAGACAGATAGTCTATGGACTTCTGTGCTGTACATTGCTCCATCATGTTCCGCGTATATCTGTTTACGCCAGCAGCAGTGGTCGCGGCGCGTTAGGTTGTTTTACGTTTCGTTCGGGTAGGTTCGGTTTTGATTGGTTTGGTCGGATTATCTTTTACTTTTGCGCTACACACCGCTCATCGGTGGATTTCTACGCTCTACGTTGCTGTACCATACTCTGCTCGGCACTGGGTGTCCAGTAATAGTAATAGTAACCTAACTATCCTCGCTGAACTTAACATAACCTAAACTAACCAAACGTATATATCTCAAACTAACGTGCCGAGACAAATATTGACTACATTTCCAGAGCTAAGCAGAACGTAGAGGAGCACAGCAAATTGCAGGAATCCACCGAATAGCAGCGTAGAGCACGAAAGCCTAAGTTAACCTGACCGAGCTTAACCAAAGGCCTAACTTAACCAAACGTTACATAACTCAAACTAGCGTGTCGATACGGCTATTACTGGCCTGCCTAGATCCATGCAGAAAATATTAGAACACAGTAGAGCGCAGAAATTCGCGGATAGCAGTGTATAGCACAAAGGTCTGAATTATCGTATCATAACCTCACCAAACGTAACAAATCCAAACGTAGCAAACCACAACCTAACGTACCAAGACCACTACTGCTGGCGTCCCCAGAGCCAGAGAGGGTATACCAGGGCACAGTGGAGCGCAGACGTCCGCGAATAACAGTGTATATCGCATAAGTCTGAACTATCCTCTCCTAACCTCACCAAACGTAACACATACAAACGTAGCATAGCTCGACCTAACGTACCGAGACGACTATTGGTGGCCTCCGTAGTTCCAAGCAGAATGTACTACACCACAGCAGGCCGCAGAAACGCACCGCATTGCAGTGTACAGCACAAAAGTCAAACATACTCTGACATACACTGACACTACCTTACCTACCCAAACGTAGTGTAACTAAACATGACGTGACGAGACCAATATTGGTGGCCTCCCAAGAGCCAAGCAGAGTATACCAGAACAAATCAGGGCGCAGAAATCCTCCGAGTGTAGTGATTATTACAGAAGTCAAACTAGCCTACCCAAGCCTAGTCGAACGTAACCTACCCAAACGCAGCCTGACAAAACCTAATGTGGTCAGACTACTATTGCTGCCCCCCCCCCCACATAGACAAGCAGGATATACTAGAGCACCGTAGAGCGCAGAAATACACTACATTGCAGTGAATAGCACAGGAGTCGAAGATATCCTAACATAACGAGACATAATCTAACCTAACCTATCGCAGCATGTCCCAGCATGACGTGCCGCCACCACAGCTCCTGGCCTCCCCAGAGCGATGCAGAATGTAGTAGAGCACAGTAGATCACATAAATCCACCGGATAACTGTGCGTAGCACGAAAGCCAATGCTATACTAACCAGAATTACCATAACCTAGCCTAACTGAACGTAGCCTAGCTCAACACGACGTCCCACGGCCTCTATTGCTCGAATCGCCAGAGTCGAGCGGAGTATAGTAGAGCAACGTAGAGCACAGAAATCTACCGTATAGCAGTGTACAGCACAAAGGTGGAAGATACTCTCACCTCACCAGCCCTATCCTAACCTAACCAAGCGTAGCATAACTCACCACAACTTTCCGCGACCGCTGCTTCCGGCATCCCTGGAGGCAAGCAGAATATAGTAGAGCACTGTAGATCACAGATAGCCACAAAAAGCTGTGTACAGCACGAAGGTAAAAGCCATACTAACCAAACCTTACCAGCCGCTCCTGATCAGTCGTAACCTAGCACAAACTAACGCGTCACGAGCACAATTGCTCGCCTGGCCATGGTCGAACAGTGAATAGTAGAGCAACGTAGGGCGCAGAAATCCACCGAATAGCAGTGTATAGCACAGGAGTCGAAGGTACCCTAATCTAACCTAGCCTAAACGAACGTACCCTATCGTAGCATAACTCAACATAGCGTGTCGTGGCCACCGCTGCTGGCATCCACGGAGCCAAGCGGAATGTGGTAGAGCACAGTAGATAACAGAAATCCACCGAAAAGCAGTGTAAAGCAGGAAAGTCGGAGCCGTCATAACCATAACAGCCTAACCTAATCTAACCGAACATAACCTAACTCAACCAAACGTGCCATACCCACAATTGCACGCTTCCCCGGAGCTGAGCGGAGTATAGTAGAGGAATGTGCAGCGCGTAGATCCACCGAATAGCAGTGTATAGCACAAAAGTTGAATAAATCCTAACCAAACCTCCCTAACGTAACTCAACGAACCGTAAGATAACTTAACTTCACGTGCTGTGACTACTATTACTGGCCGCCAATAAGCCAAACAGAGCATACTAGAGAGCAGTATAGCGCAAAAATCCACCGACTGGCAATATATAGCACAAAAGTCATGTCCACAGTATCCTAGCCTAACCAAACGTTGCATACCCGATCGTAATCCAACTCAAACTTTCGTGGCGAGGAGACCATTGTTGGCCTCCACAGAGCCAAGCAGAATATACTAGAGCACACTAGAGGGCACAAAATCCACTACAAAGTATGGTACGCCGCAAAGGTTAAAGCTATACTATACCTTTATGTCAAATCATAGAGTAATCAAACGTAACATAACAAGAGCTACTGTACCGTACGGCGGCCACTACACAGTAGAGCGCAGAAGTCCATAGAATCGCGGTGTACAGCACAAAATTCGTAGCTATCAGAACATAACCCAAGCTAACGTAACCCAGGCAAACATAGCCTAGCTCAGCACAACATGCCGCCACCACAATTGATGGCAATCCCAGAGTCGAGCGGAACTTATTAGCGGAGAGTGGAGAGCAGAAACCCATAGAATCGCAGTGTATACCACAAAAGTCATTGCTATCCGAACCGAAACCAAGTTAACGTAGCCCGTCCAAGCATACCACATCTCAGCGTAACGTGTCGCGACCACAGTTTGCGGCCTCCCCTTAGCCAAGCAGAATATAGTAGGACACAGTAGATCACAGAAATCCGCCGAATAACAGTGTATGGCACGAAAGTCGAGGCTATCCTTACCAAACATGTCCTAACATAACCTAACCAAACGTATCTTAACTCAACCTGACGTGCCACGACCACTATTGCTCGCATCCCCAGATTCGAGCAGAGTGTAGTAGAGCAATCTAGAGAGCAGAAATCCACCGACTAGCATGGTATGGCACAAAATACGAAGAAAGCCTTACCGAAACTTCCTAACCTAACCTGACGAAACGTAACGCAAGCCAGCATAACGTGCCGAGAACACTATTACTGGCCACCACAGAGACAAGCAGAAAATATTGGAAGAGTGTAGAGCGCATAAATACGCGAAAAGCAGTTTATAGCACAGGAGCCTAAACTATGCTCCTGTGCTATAACCCAACGTAACATAACGTAACATAACCCAACGTAGCCTAGCTCAAGCGAACGTGCCTATGCCACTATTGCTTGCCTCTGCAGAGCCATGCAGAATATACTGGAGCACAGTAGAGCGCAGAAATACCCTCCATTGCAGTGTATAGCAAAAAAGTCTGGCACCCAAACCTTACCTAAACTAATCTATCCTACCTGATCATACCCCAACTCAAAATAACATACCGAAACCACTATTTCTGCGCTCCCCATATCCTAGCAGAACATACGATAGCACACTACGCCGCAGAAGTCCACCGAATAGCAGAGTATAGCACAAAAGGTAAGGTAGCGTAACCTAACCTGACCTAACCTCTCCTAACCAATCGTAACCTAACTCAACCTAACCTCGACCACTATTGCTGGCCACCACAGAGTCGAGTAGAACTTACTAGAGGAGACGAGATATCCATAATATCGCAGTGTGTAGCACAAAAGTCGTATCTATCCAGACCTAACGCATGCTAACATAACGCAACCAAACGCAGCCTACCATAGCATAAGGTGCCGTGCCCACTACTGGTGGTCTCTCCAGAGCGGAGCAGAGGATAGCAGAGCCATGTGGAGCGATGGAATCCACCGTATAACAGTGTAAAGCACGAAAGTCGAAGCTACTCTACCCAAACTGAAACTAACCTAATCTAACCAAACGTAACCTAACTCAACCTGACGTGTCACGGACACTATTACTCGCCTCGCCATAGTCTGGCAGTGAGTAGTAGAGCAATGTAGGGCGCAGAAATCCATCGAATGGCAGTGTAGGGCACAATGGCCAATGCTATCCACTCCTAACCTAACCAATCCTAACATGCACCAACGTAAACTGACTCGACCAAATGTGCAGCGGCCTCTACTGCTGGCCTCCCCAGATTCGTGCGGCGCACAGTATGTCAGAGTTAAGCGCAGAGAACCGGCGAACAACAGTCTATGCCAAGAAAGGCGAGTACAGCCACACCTGGCCCTAACAAACGTAACCTAGCCAAAAGCAACCTAACTCAAACTATCGAGCCGAGACCATTATTGATGGACTAGCTGGAGCCACGCAGAGCATCCTAGAGCACAGCAGAGCGTAGAAATCCACCGAATAGCAGTGTATAGCGCGAAAGTCATGTCCATACCCTCCTAACCTAGCCAAACGGAATCTAAGTCAACAGAATGTGCCCAGATGGCCATTGCTGGCCTCCGCAGTGCCAGGCGGAATGTGCTAGAGCACAGTAGACCGCTGAAATCGACCGCATTGCAGCCAGTAGCACAAAAAACGAAGATATCCCGACCAAACCTATCCTAGCATAACCTACTCAAACGTAACATAACGCAAGCTAAAGTGTCGCGACTAGTATTGCTGACCTACGCGGGTATAGCGGAGCATACTAGAGGAGAGGAGAGCGCAGAAATCCATAGAAACGCAGCGTACAGCAGAAAGACAGAAGCAATCCAATACCAACCAAAGCTATCATAACATAACCGAACGTAGCCTATCTCCACCTAACGTGACGAGACCACTATTGCTGACCTTGCCAGAACCATGCAGAACATACTACAGCACAGTAAATCCTAGAGATCTACCGAATATCAATGTAGAGCACAAGAGTCACGGCTGTATTAGCCCAACCTAACCAAACATAGCACAACCAAACGTAATGTAACTCCACCTAAACGTCCTCCACCACTACTGCCGACATACCCAGAGCTAAGCTGAATGTACTAGAGCACAGTAGATCGCAGAAATCCGCGGCGTTGCGGTGTAAACCACAAAAGTGGAGATAACTATACCTAACCCGACCTGACCTAAAACATCCAAACGTAGCGTAACTCAGCATAAGGTGCCGAGACAGCTATTCCAGTCATTCCCGGAGCCAAGCAGGGCATATTGGAGCACAGTGCAGTGCAGAAGCCCACCGAAAAGTGGTATACAGCACAAAAGCCAATGATATCCTCTCCGACCGTAACTAAACGTAACATATCCAGACGTAGCATGAATAAGCATAACGTGCCACGGCCACAATTGCTGGCCTCCCCAGAGTCGAGCAGTGTATAGTAGAGCAACGTGGAACGCACAAATCCATCGGAGAGCAGAGTACAGCACAAATGTCAAAGCTACTCTCTCCTAACATATCCAAACGTAATACAGCCAAGTGTAATATATCTCAACCCTACGACCCAAGGCCACTATTGGGCTCCACAGAGCCAAGCAGAATACAGTAGAGAACAGTGGAGCGCAGGAATCCACCAAATAGCAGCGAATAGCACAAGTGTCAAAGTCACACCAACACTACCAGACCGAACCTGACGTAACCATACGTAGAGTAAATAAACCTAACGTGTACAGACCACTATTACTGGAATCCCCGGAGGCAAGCAGAATATGCTAAAGCGCAGTAGAGGGCAGAGAGCCGCCGAATAGCACCGTATAGCACAAAAGTCAAAGCCATCATAACCGAACCTAATCCAACCTTGCCTAACCAAACGTAACCTAACTAAACGTATCGTGTTGCGACACATGTTGCTGGTCACCTCAGAGTCGTGCAGACCATAGTAGGGAAGTGCAGAGCGCAGAAATCCTCCGAATAGCAGTGTAAGGCACAAAAGTCAAATTTACCTCCCCTACACTGCCCTAACCTAACCTGAACGAAGGCAACCTATATCGAACTTTCGTGCCACGACCACTGTTGCTGGCCTCCCCGGAGTCGATCGGAGTATAGTAGAGCAATGAAGGACGCAGAAGTACACCGAATAGCAGTGTATAGCGCAAAAGTCAATGCTGTCATATCCTAACATGGCCTAAATTAGCCTAACTTAACCGACCTTAATCTATCCGATCCCAACGTGCCGCAACCGGCATTGTTGGCCTCCACACTGTCAAGCAGGGCGAATTAGGGAAGTATGGACCGCAGATATCCGTGGAATCGCAATATACAGCAGAAAAGACGAAGCTGTCCGACCTACCCTATGCTAACATAATATCGCCAAACGTATCCTAACTCAATCTAATGTGCCGAGACCACAATTACTGGCTGCCCCAGAGACAAGCAGTACATACGAGAGCACAGTAGAGCGCAGAAGTCGACCGCATGCCGGTGTACAGGACAGAAGTCAAAGGTCCGCTAACATAACGCAAAGAAGCTCAGCATAACCAATCGTAACGTAACACAACCTGAAGCGCCGCTGCCACAGCTTCTGGCCCCTCAAGATCAAAGCAGAGCTTATTAGATCAAAGTGGAGCGCAGAAATCCACCGAATGGCAGTGTATAGCACAAAAGTCAAAGCTGGCCTAGCATAACCTACAAAGCATAGCATTGCAAAACGTAACCTAACGTCCATACCCGCCCTACACCACTATTGCTTATCTCCTAGAGCCGAGCAGAATATACTAGAGCACAGTAGATCACAGAAGTCCTCGGCGTTGCAGTGTAAAGCACAAAGGTAGAGATAACCTAACATAACCTGACCTAAGCTATCCCTCCCAATCGTAGCCAAACTCAGCATAAGGTGCCGAGACAACTATTGCTGCTTTTCCGAGACCCAAGCTGAGAATATCTGATCACAGCGGAGCTCAGAATTTCACCGAACAGCAGTGTATAGCGCAAAAGTTATAGCTATCCTAGCCCAACCTGGACATACGTAACGTAACCGAACGAATCATAACGCGACCTAACGCGCCCACATCGCTATTGCTGACTTCCACATATACGGCCAGAAAAAAGGAGCGCAGACATCCGACGCGTTGCAGTGTAAAGCAGAAAGTGAAAGATATTCTAACCTAACCTGACGTAACCGAACCTAGCCAAACAAAGCGTAACACAAGCTAACGTGCAGCAAATACTGCTGTTGGGGTCCCCATAGACAAGTAGAATATTATAGAGCAGAAGGGAGCCTAGAAGCCCATAGAAAATCAATTTTGAGCACAAAAGTGGAAGCTATATTAGCCTAACCCCGAGATAGCTAACACAGCTAAACGTAATGAGACTCTACCTAACGTGCCGCGACCAGTATTTATGGCCTCCACAGAGACAAGCAGAGCTTAATCAAGTAGAGTAGAACGCAGAAATCCATAGAATCGAAGTGTATAACAGAAACATCGAAGCTATCCAAGCCTAACCAAGGCAAACGTAGCATAACCAAACGTATCGTGCTTCAACCTAATGTGCCGAGACAACTATTACTGGCTTCCCCAGAGCCAATCAGAATATACCAGAGAACAATGCATCGCAGCAATGCGCCGCATTCCGGTGTAAACTACAGAGGTGAAAGATATACAATCATAACCTGACCTATCCTGACCTAACCTGACCTAACCTAACCCATCCAAACGTTGCCTAACTTAACATAACGTGCCAAGGCAACCATAGCTGTCTTTCCCAGAGCGGAGCTGAACATATCACATCACAGTGGATCGCAGAAATACACCGAATAACGGTGTATAGCACAAGAAACCAAGCTGTCCTCTACAATCCTAACAAACCGTAATTAAGGCAAACGTAACCTAACACAAACGAAGGAGATGCGATGGCTGCTGCCGTCCTTTCCAGGGTGGAGCATATTATAGGAGAGCGCAGATATCCGCCGAAAGCACTGTTTTCCACGATAGTCAAAGCTATACAGAGCTAACCCTAGGTAACATAACCTAACCGTGCGTTGACTTACCCAACCTAACGCCCGAGACCACTATTGCTGGAAACCCCAGAGCCAAGCAGGACATATTAGAGCACAGAAGAGCGCAGAGATTCACCGCATAGCGGTGTACAGCGCAAAAGTCAAAGATAGACTAACCTAACCTGACCTGACCTAACTTAACCAAACTTAGCATAACTCAACATAATGTGCCTATACCACTATTGCTGTCTTTCTCAGAGCCAAGCTGAACATGTTAGAGCACAGTTAAGTGCAGAAAACCGCCGCATTGCTGCGTAAAGCGCAAAGGTCGAAGATACCCTAACCTAGCGTGACTGAACCTAACATAACCAGTCACAACGCAACCAAACGTAACATAACTAAACCTACCGCGCAGCGGCCACTACTTCTAGCCTCCAGTGTGCCATGCGGAACACACCGGAGCACAGAAGGGCGCAGAAGTCTAACGAATAGCAGTGGATACCACGAAAGTCGACGCTATGCAAACATAACCCAAAATAACATAACCTGTCCAAACTTAGCCTAACTAAACCTTACGTTGCCGATACCACAATTGCTGATATCCGCTGAGCCAACTAGAGTATGCCAGAGCGAGGAAGAGAGCAGAAATCCGCCGCAATGTTGTGTAAAGCACAAAAGTCAATGCATCCTCCCCTGACATAACCAATCTTAACATACCCAAGCGTACCAAACTCAACCAAACGTGCAGCGTCAACGATAAGTGCTGTCCTTGCAAAGAAAGTCAAAGCTACCCAAACCTAACCAAATCAAACGTAACCTAATCCTGCCTAACTTGTAGAGACCGCTATTTCTGGCCCACCCCCCAAAGCCATGAAGGTCATCTTATATCACGATAGAGCGCAGAGATCCAACGAGCAGCAGTGTATAGCAGAAAAGTCTGTTCTATCCTGTCCAAACCTAACCAACCGTAACAGAACCAAGAGTAACATGACCCAACGTAACGTGCCGAGACCACTATTCCTGACCAACGTAGAACCACTCAGAATATATAAGAAAACAGTACAACGTGGGAATGGGAAGCATTGGAGTGAATAGCACAACGGTAAAATATCCCCTGCCCAACCCTGCCATAACCTAACCTAACCAAACGTAACAAAACTCAACCTATCTTGACGCGACCGCTACTCCTGGCGAACCAAGAGACAAGCGGAACATGATAGAGCACAGTAGAGCACAGAAGTCCATAGAATATCTATGTTAAGCACAAAAGTCAAAGATACCCTGGTCTAACCTGCCCAAACCTAACCAATCCAAACGTAGCCAAACTCAAAGAAACGCGCCGATATCACTATTGCTGTCCCTCCCAGAGCCGAGCTGAGCATATTAGAGCACAACGAGTGTCGGTGTTTTACGTGCTGCATATTCCACGGGGGATTCGCAACACGGCCCCCATGGGCGAGGGGTTGGGATACGCCCAACCAGCGCGAGCGGGAGTGCCACAGAGCACCCCCGCTGTTCCAATTTGTCTAACTGGGATGCTAGCCCCAATCGACTCCCTTGGTGTTGGGACAGGACCTTTCTAAATCCCTACTGCCTTAGGAGGACAGCACTCGAGCTGTACGATGCGCAACTCTCACGCCGGGCCTCGAGGACCCTTGCCTGCGAAGTAGGCTCCAACCACTGCCACCACGAGGCCAACTCAGCGACCGACGTGCGGCCTGCCTTACGACAGCCGGCCCAGGGCTAAATCGGTCTCCCGTGGTACCGGTGATCACGGGCATACCGGTCGTCCCGTTCGTGGCGAACCACTACCGTTCTGAGGCTGCTAGCCCACCTCGACGTAGGTGCACGTCAGCTAGGCACAGTGGGGTTGCCTGTCCCATACGACGGCCGACCAAGGTCGCCCGTAGCCCCTGCGGGGCATATTAGAGCACAGTAGGGTGCAGGAATCCGCCCAATAGCAGTGTACAGCGCAAAAGGTCATAGATAGCCCGTCCTAACCTAGTCAGTCGTGACGCAGCCGACCGTAACCTAAGTGAACCTATCGTGCAGCGACCACTATTGCTGGCCTCCCAGAGTCGAGCAGAGTGTATTAGAGCACAGAAGAGCGCAGAAATCCACCGAATAACAGTCTATGGCAAGAAAGTCAAAGCTATCCTGTCCTAACCAAAACTAATCGTAACACACACAAACGTAATCTAACTCAACCTAACGTGCAGAGACCACTATTGCTGCCGTCCCCAGAGCTAAGCAGAATATACTAGGGCAGAGTACGGCGCAGTATCACACCGAATACCAGTGTATACAACGAAAGTCAAAGCTATCCATGCCTCAGCCAAGCCATCATGACCTAACCAAGCGTTGCCTGACACAACCTAACTTGCGGAGACCACAATTGCTCTACACCCTACAGGCAAGCAGAGCATATTAGAGCACAGCAGGGCACAAAAGTGCACCTAGTAGCAGTGTACAGCACAGAGGTCGAAGCCATCCTAACCAAACCTGACAAAATCAACCCAGCGAAGCGTAACCTAACCAAACCTATCGCGCCACGACCGCCATTGCTGTCCCCCCGGAGTCGAGTAGAGTCTTGTAGTGAAGCGTAGAGCACAGAAATCATCCGGATGGAAGCGTATAGCACAAAAGTCAATGTTATCCAGTCCCAACTTACCAAACGCAACATAAACAAATGCAACCTGACACAACCTAACTCGCCTAGACCAACGTTCCTGGCATCCCCATCGCCAAGAAGGGCATATTAGAGGAGATTAGAGCGCAGAGGTCCATAGAATGGCAATGCATAGCAATAACAGTGTACAGCACAAATGTCAAATGTACCCTAGCCTAACCTAACCAAACATAACGCAACTAAACGTAACATAACTCAGCCTATCGTGCCTAAACCACTATTACTGAGTGGGCAGCAAAAAGGTCGAAGTTATCCTTTCTTTCACGTGGAGGAAATTTCCCAAAAATAACCAGCCACCTGGGTGAGCGGGAGGGTTACGTGGGACCCTTAACCACTAAAACCGCCACGATGGCCAGACCTTCACATTTCGGTGCTCCCTGGATTTCGCGGCTTCGCAACCGCCAGGACGTCCCGGCGACGCAACAGTAGTTCCCTCCCAGAGCGACGGGATGTCCCTCACGATGCATCCGTGTGCATGCACGAGAGACGGGTCGTCTACAGGCGCACACGCCACGCATATCAGAGCACGGCATCACACGCACACCATGCGGACGCCTCGCGACCGCAACGCGGCGCCGCGCGCCCGGACCACGTTCTTTCGAGCAAATGGACCCCACCCGTCTGCCCGTGGTCAACCTCACCGAGGTTACAGCGGTAGAGAGAGACGGTCCCCACTTGCGTAGGTGCAGCGTCGCTCGGGAGGGCGGAGGGCCAACGCGTTAATCCATCCGGGTGTGCGCACAGAGCCAAGAGGCGCCGCGCTCGCAGCCTCAGCCGCCCTACGCGCGAGGAGCACGCGCAACGGTCGCGGAACACCTCCACGCCCTCCTACCCTAAAAGAGCCGCATTGCAGGTGGAGGCGACCGCACGCTGTGCACCGATGCCCTCCGTCATTTGCGCCACGGCGACGGAGAGAGAAAGGTCCCGACCAACCACGGGACAAAGAACCCGGCGTGTGTTAGCCCACGTCCGACTTTCCACCAGCGTGTGCTGCGCCGTGTACCGCCCTTCCCCGCAGTGGCGACAACGCGTCTCACGTACCCGTCCGATACGGCACAGGCACTACCCGAAGCACCCGTGCCCAGTTAGCACACGCGTCAGACGGAAAGTTTACCGGCTGCCGCTGCGCGCCCATGCAGCCGGCCCTGGGAGCACAACGCCGATCATCCGGAGCCGGCGGCTGCTCTGCTTCCTCAGCCGAGCTAGCCAGGCGGTCATCACAGACCGTCGGACCCCTCGCCTCAGAGATGCGGCACCTTCTTCAGTAGCACCTTCGCTGCCCCGGTGGAGGGAACCGTACATACGGACCTCCCCAGCCGCTGGCAGTTCGCACGGCGGAACACCCACAAGGACGATCGCAGCTTCGTGGGAAATTGTGCGGTAGCCGCGCACGACCATGTTCGCCATCCTGCGAGCGACTGGCTGGAGAATCGCCCGACAGCGCGGACCAGCGACCAGGAAGTTCGCCCAGATAGGAGCCCCGTAAGCGGCCACCGAGCCAATGACTCCCGTGTAGAGGCGGCGCATCGTCCCGTGCGGCCAATCCAGCTTGGGTAGCAGGCGACACAACGCCCCGCAATCAATTACAGGCATGGCTCCAGCGCAAGAAATGCTCGCCGGTCCTCCAGTGGCCATCCAGGAAGAGACTGAGGTGTTCCATCCGGCCCAGAACCTCGATGCTCACCACGCGCATTTGAGACTGGGGCTGCTTCCCCGGGACAGATGGCAAAAACACATTGCCCCGGTCCACTCGGGCGAGATGCTCAGCCCTATCCGCCGGATGCTATTCGGGACGAGGGCTACGCCGCTTCCCGCGCGCAGCGTGGCCTCCACCCAACTCGACCCGGCGGCCATCGCGAGCGTGTCCTCCGCGTAACGCGCCATGTTCAGGCCGCGTCGGAGTGGATTGCGCAACAAGGCGTCACACGCCTGCTCCCGGAGGATCGGCAAGAGTACCGATCCCTGTGGATCATCGCAAATATTTGCCTGCGCGACGGTCGCGTACCGTCCGGGATACTCAATCGAGCATACCGGGAAACAGCCGCCGATCACCGCCATCATGTGTTGGGGTTCCCTGTGGTACAACTGAGCATAACGGATGACGTGCTGAAGGCTTTGGCAATATCAACGCCGACCGCCAGCACGACACCGCCCGGTCAACGGCAGCCTCCGACAGGATACCAAAGCACTTAATAGCATCCATCTTCGACCAACCTATCCGGAATCCTAACTGGCTGACGCTGAAATCGGGTCCCGCGCCCGCTAGATGCCCTCGGAGACGGGCAGCTGGAACACGCTCGAAGGACTTGTCCGCCCCATCGAGCGTGCATATCTGCAGGTATGCCTTCGGAGGGTCCGGCGGTTTCCTCAGTTTGGTTATTAGCACGACTCTCGCTATCTCCCAATATACCGGGTAGCAACCGGTCCTGAGGCAGCTGTCGAATAGCCTCCGCAACCGGTCGCCACACGTCTCCGGAGCCATTACAAAGGCTCGGCCTGGGATGCCGTCCGGTCCGGGGGCGGTGCTCCTCGCCCCCATCCTAACGACCGCACGTCCCAACCACTCGCCTGAGATCCCCAACACGTCGGACCATCGGACTAGTTCCGATCACACTCCAACGGGTTGCACGCCCTCCTACGCCACCACCGGGAAAAGGGTGTCGATTACCCGCCGCAGGAGCTCGGGGTCCATACGCCTGGTCACGGGGGGCGGCCATGTCCTTAACTTCCCCATTACCAATTTATAGGTGCGTCCCCGTGGATCGCTTTCGAGCGCCGCGAGGAGCTCGTCCCATTGCCGAGATTTGGCTCTCCGAATCTCCCCCCGGAGAATGCCCAACGCGGACCGGTACTCGCGATAGTGGCCCACGACACCCTCGGAGGAAACCGCCCGTCGTCGACTACGCGTCCGGGTGCACTGGCGCCGGGCGAGCACGCAGAGATCACGGAGCTGCGCGATTCCGGCCGATCACTAGTACACTGCAACCGTCAAAGGTGGCTCCCTCACCCGCGGCATGGCGACGTCGCACGCGCTCGTCATCGCCGCCCTTAGACGCTCCGCTCCTAACCCCGCGTCATCGTTTTCGCGCCCGACGGCCCTATCCGCCCAGTCGAAGATCTGGACGGCCGCGGCGAAGAGGTCGCTGTCGAGCCGCCCGAGCGTCCATCGCGACGCTGTGGCGTGCTTCAAGCTGGGTGGTCCTAGACCGGTGCGAAGAGTGACGGCAAGCATCATGGCGATGTGAAGATGGTCGCTAAGCGTTCCACCTCCACTGCCTTCCTCCGGCCGGTGACCCGCCGCACAGCTGCCGGCGATGCGAACGACAATTCCACGATGGACGTGCCGAACCACCGGACGTACGTGCTTACTGAACCCCGGTTGAGCAACCGGAGATCCAATCCCGTGGCCCAATCTTGCAGGGCCTCGCCCCGAGCGTCTGTTCGCGGGGAACCCCACGCCACGGAGTGGGCGTTGAAGTCCCCAAGGTCCAGCACAGGACGAGCCGTGTGTCCACGAAGGAAAGTTCCGAGCTCGTCCAGGTACCTCAGGCAAGACGAGAGGCCACGGTTGGCGGAGACGTAGCACCCCACAAGGACTACGTCGTTCCAAGATACCTCCCCGAAACCCTCTCCGCTGTGAAGCAGTGTTGGTGCGGGTGTCCGCAGCATTCTTCTGGCGATGATCGCCACGGAGCCGTCCCGATCCCCAAACCACCCGTCTTGATCGATGATATAAGTCAAAGATATCCTAACCTAACCTGGCCTAACCAAACCTAACCTATCGTTGCCTAACCCAATGCAGCGCGCCAATACCACGATTTCTGGGCCTACCAGTGACAAGCTGAGCATATTGGAGCACAGTAGTGTGCAGAAATATGCCGAAAAGTGGTTTACCGCGCAAGAGTCCTAGCTAGACCTTCCAAACCGAACCATTCGTGACGGAATCAAACGTAACATAACTCGAGACAACTTGCAGCAACCACTATTGCTGGCCTCCCCAGAGTCGAATAGAGTATACTCGAGAACAGTAGAGCGTAGGAATCGACCGCACTCTAGTGTAAGGCACGAAAGTCAGACATATTCTAACCTAACCGGAACAAACTTACCGGACATAACATAACCGGACTCAACCTAAACAAGCCGAGCGAAGCACATATCAACCTAACGTGCAGAGACCACAACTGAAGGCATCCACAGCGCAAAGTGGAAGGTATTAGTGCACAGTAAAGCGAAGAAACCCACCGAATAGAAGTGTATAACACGGAAGTCAAAGCTATCCTATCCTAACATAACCAAGCGTAGCCTAACCAAATGCAGCCTAACGCCACCTTAAGTGTCCAGGCCACGCTTACTGCCCCCCCCCCTCCCAAGCGCCAAGCAGAGCATATTAGAGCAGAGTGGAGCGCAGAAGTACACCGAATAGCATTGTATAGCACAAAAGTCAGAGCTACTCTGTCCAAACCTGACCAAACGTGACACAAGCAGAGTAACGTAGCAGAACCTTACGTGCCACGACCGCTATTGCTTGTCTCACGAGAGCTAAGCAGAATATAGGAGAGCATTTTATAGCACTGAAAACATCCGAACAGCTGTTTATAGCACACGAGTCAAAGCTAAGCTAACGAGGCCTAACCAAACCTAACCGAACCAAACGTGACATAGCTCAAATTAATCTACCGAGAGCACTATTCCTGGCGTCCACAGAGACAAGCAGAGTGCGATAGCGCACAGAAGAGCGCAGAAGTCCATGGAATAGCAGTGTGTAGCACAAAAGACGTATCTATCCTAACCTAAAGCATCGTTACCTAACATAACCAAACGTAATATAACTTTACCTAACGTGCCGCGACCACCATTCCTGACCGACCGAATGTTGAGCAGAGTATAGAAAGGCTATGTAGAGCGCAGAAATCTACTGAACTGCAGTGTACAGCACAAAACCCAAAGCTACCCTATCCTGACCTATCAAAGCTTAACGCAACCAACCGTAGCTTAACTGTACCTAACTTGTCGAGACCTATATTGCTGCCCTCCTCAGCGCCAAGCAGAACATATTAGGGGAGAGTGGAGCACAAAAATCCCAAGAATTGCAGTGTATAGCAGTAAAGTCAAAGCTGCCATGACCAAACTTAGCCTAATCAACCCTTACCGAACGTAACATAGCTCAACATAACGAGCCGAGATCACTGTCTCTGGGCTTCCCGCTGCCAACCTGATCACTCTAGGGAATTGTAGAGCGCTAAAATCCGCCGTATAGCTGTGTTTAGCACAAAAGTCAAAGCTATCACCTCCTAACATTGCTGATCGTAGCTGAATCAAACGTGACATAACAGCCTATCGTGCCTCGACCGAAATTGCTGGCCTCCTGAATGTCGAGTAGGGTATAGTAGAGCAGCAATGAGCGCATCAATCCACCGAATATCAGTGTATAGCACAAAATTCATGGCTATCCTATCCTAACCAAACCAAACGTAACATAACTCAACCTAACGTACCTAGACCACTGTTACTGTCCACTCCAGAGACCTGGAGAATAAGCTAGAGCACAGTAGGGCGCAGAAATCCGAGGCATTGTAGTGAAAAGCACGAAAGTCAAGTCTATCCCAAACTAACTTGACCTAATCTGACCTAACCAGACGTGACATTACGCAAAACTAACGAGCCTAGACATCTGTTGCTGGCCTCCGCATCGCCAAGCAGAACATATTAGAGGAAAGTAGCGCGTAGAAGTCCAAAGACTGGCAGTGTATAGCACAAACGTCGACGAAAACCTAACATAGCCTGCCATACGCTAACCTAACCAAACGTATCCTAGCTCAACATATCGTGTCGAGACAACCATTGCTGCCATCCCCAGAGCAAAGCAGAGAACATTAGTGCAGTGTAGGGTGCAGAAATCCACAGAGTAGCAGCGAATATCATAAAAGTCGAAGCCATCCTAACCAAACGTAGCATACCTCAACCTAACGTGACGCGACCACAATTCCTGTCGCCCACAGGCACAAGCAGAGTGTGATACAGTACAGTAGAGCGCAGAAATCCACCGAGCTAGAACGTATGCCGCAAAGGTCAAAACTATCCTCTCCTAACCCATCCAATCGACAAATACCCAAACGTAGCCTAACTCAACCTAAAGTGCGGCGGCCACTATTTTTGGCATCCCGAGTGTCGAGCAGAGCATAGTAAGGCCATGTAGAGCGCAGGAATCCACCTAATTGCATTGTATAGCATAAAAATCAAAGCTATGCCGTCCTACCCTAACCAAACCTATCGCAACCAAGAGTCATCCAACAAAATGTAATGTGCCGCGTTCAATACTGCTAGCATCCCTGGCAATGCAGAGCATATTAGGGGAGAGTAGGTCGCAGAAATCCATGGAATCGCAGGGTATAGCGGAAAAATCATAGCTATCTAAACCTTACTCATGCTAACGTAAACTAACCAAACGTAGCCTATCTCAACCTAACATGCCGCGGCCACTCTTTCTGGCCTCCACATAGCCAAGCAGTACATACTAGAGGAGAGAAGGGCGCAGAAATCCATAGAATCGCACTGTGCATCAGAAAAGTCAAAGATATCCAAGCGGAACACAATCCCCCCCCCCTCCCAAGCGCCAAGCAGAGCATATTAGAGCAGAGTGGAGCGCAGAAGTACACCGAATAGCATTGTATAGCACAAAAGTCAGAGCTACTCTGTCCAAACCTGACCAAACGTGACACAAGCAGAGTAACGTAGCAGAACCTTACGTGCCACGACCGCTATTGCTTGTCTCACGAGAGCTAAGCAGAATATAGGAGAGCATTTTATAGCACTGAAAACATCCGAACAGCTGTTTATAGCACACGAGTCAAAGCTAAGCTAACGAGGCCTAACCAAACCTAACCGAACCAAACGTGACATAGCTCAAATTAATCTACCGAGAGCACTATTCCTGGCGTCCACAGAGACAAGCAGAGTGCGATAGCGCACAGAAGAGCGCAGAAGTCCATGGAATAGCAGTGTGTAGCACAAAAGACGTATCTATCCTAACCTAAAGCATCGTTACCTAACATAACCAAACGTAATATAACTTTACCTAACGTGCCGCGACCACCATTCCTGACCGACCGAATGTTGAGCAGAGTATAGAAAGGCTATGTAGAGCGCAGAAATCTACTGAACTGCAGTGTACAGCACAAAACCCAAAGCTACCCTATCCTGACCTATCAAAGCTTAACGCAACCAACCGTAGCTTAACTGTACCTAACTTGTCGAGACCTATATTGCTGCCCTCCTCAGCGCCAAGCAGAACATATTAGGGGAGAGTGGAGCACAAAAATCCCAAGAATTGCAGTGTATAGCAGTAAAGTCAAAGCTGCCATGACCAAACTTAGCCTAATCAACCCTTACCGAACGTAACATAGCTCAACATAACGAGCCGAGATCACTGTCTCTGGGCTTCCCGCTGCCAACCTGATCACTCTAGGGAATTGTAGAGCGCTAAAATCCGCCGTATAGCTGTGTTTAGCACAAAAGTCAAAGCTATCGCCTCCTAACATTGCTGATCGTAGCTGAATCAAACGTGACATAACAGCCTATCGTGCCTCGACCGAAATTGCTGGCCTCCTGAATGTCGAGTAGGGTATAGTAGAGCAGCAATGAGCGCATCAATCCACCGAATATCAGTGTATAGCACAAAATTCATGGCTATCCTATCCTAACCAAACCAAACGTAACATAACTCAACCTAACGTACCTAGACCACTGTTACTGTCCACTCCAGAGACCTGGAGAATAAGCTAGAGCACAGTTGGGCGCAGAAATCCGAGGCATTGTAGTGAAAAGCACGAAAGTCAAGTCTATCCCAAACTAACTTGACCTAATCTGACCTAACCAGACGTGACATTACGCAAAACTAACGAGCCTAGACATCTGTTGCTGGCCTCCGCATCGCCAAGCAGAACATATTAGAGGAAAGTAGCGCGTAGAAGTCCAAAGACTGGCAGTGTATAGCACAAACGTCGACGAAAACCTAACATAGCCTGCCATACGCTAACCTAACCAAACGTATCCTAGCTCAACATATCGTGTCGAGACAACCATTGCTGCCATCCCCAGAGCAAAGCAGAGAACATTAGTGCAGTGTAGGTTGCAGAAATCCACAGAGTAGCAGCGAATATCATAAAAGTCGAAGCCATCCTAACCAAACGTAGCATACCTCAACCTAACGTGACGCGACCACAATTCCTGTCGCCCACAGGCACAAGCAGAGTGTGATACAGTACAGTAGAGCGCAGAAATCCACCGAGCTAGAACGTATGCCGCAAAGGTCAAAACTATCCTCTCCTAACCCATCCAATCGACAAATACCCAAACGTAGCCTAACTCAACCTAAAGTGCGGCGGCCACTATTTTTGGCATCCCGAGTGTCGAGCAGAGCATAGTAAGGCCATGTAGAGCGCAGGAATCCACCTAATTGCATTGTATAGCATAAAAATCAAAGCTATACCGTCCTACCCTAACCAAACCTATCGCAACCAAGAGTCATCCAACAAAATGTAATGTGCCGCGTTCAATACTGCTAGCATCCCTGGCAATGCAGAGCATATTAGGGGAGAGTAGGTCGCAGAAATCCATGGAATCGCAGGGTATAGCGGAAAAATCATAGCTATCTAAACCTTACTCATGCTAACGTAAACTAACCAAACGTAGCCTATCTCAACCTAACATGCCGCGGCCACTCTTTCTGGCCTCCACATAGCCAAGCAGTACATACTAGAGGAGAGAAGGGCGCAGAAATCCATAGAATCTCACTGTGCACCAGAAAAGTCAAAGATATCCAAGCGGAACACAAACAAACATAACCTAACCTAAGGTAGCCAAACACAGAGGAACGTGCGCAGCCACTATTTTCGGCCTCCCCAGAGTCTAGCAGATCAGATTAGAGCGGTGTGTAGGGCAGGAACCCACCGAATAACTGCGTATAGCACAAAGGTCATTGATAACCTAACATAACAAGGCCGAACCTAACATAACCAAACGTAGAGTAACAAAACGTAACCTGCCGCGATCACTATTGCTGGTCTCCCCAGAGAGGAGCAGAATATGATAGAGCACAGTAGGGCACAGGAGTCTATAGCGATATCAGTGTCGAGGACATATGTTGAAATTTTCCTAACCTAACCCAACCGAACTTAACCTACCGAAACGTAACCAATCCCAAGTAAACGGGCCTCGACTAGTATTGCTGGCCCACGCAGAGCCAAGCAGAGCACAATAGAGTAGAGTAGAGCGCAGAAATCCACAAAATCGCAGTGTACAGCGGAAAAGTCGAAGCTATAAGTGCCAAACCAGAGCTAACATAACATAACCAAACGTATCCTATAACAACCTATCATGCCGGGACCAATATAGCTGTGTTCCCCAGAGCCAAGCAGAACTTACTACAGCGCACCTGAGGGTAGAAATCCTCCGAATAGCAGCTTATACCGCGAAAGTCAAGCCTATCAAACCAGACCCAGAATAAGGTAACGAAACGAAACGTAACCTAACTCAACCTGACTGGCCAAGACCACTATTACTGGATTCCCCAGAGTCGAGTGGAGTATAGTAGAGCAACGTAGAGCGTAGAAATCCGCAGAACAGCAGTGTATAGCGCTGAAGACAAGGCCACCCTATCCTACCATATCCAAACGTAGTATTGCGAAGCGAAACCTGACTTAACCTAACGTGCCGGGACCGGTATTGCTGGCATCCCCGGCACCAATCAGAGCATATTAGAGAGCAGTACAGCGCAGAGATCCCCTGAATGGAAGTGTACAGCACAAAAGTCAAAGCTACCCTAACCAAGCCTAACTAAACCTAACCCAGCCAAACATAGCATATCTCGACCTTACGTGCCACGACAACTACTGCTGCCCTCCCGAGAGTCGAGCAGGGTATAGTTAGAGAGATGAAATCCACCGAGTTGTAGTGTATAGCACTAAAGTCAAAGCTATCCTGTCATAACCAAATCGAAGGTAACATAACCAAGCACAACCTAACTCAGGCTAACGTGCCAAGACCAATACTGCTGGAATCCCCATAGCCAAGCAGAGTAAACTAGAGCAAAGCAGCTCGCAGGAATCCACTGAATAGGAGTGTATAGCACAATGGTCAAAGCCGCCCTAAACAAACTTAAACTAACCTAACCTAGCCAAGCGTAACATATCCCAACCAAACCTGCCACGACCGCTGTTGCTGGCCTCCACAGAGCCAAGCAGGGTATATTAGAGGAGACCAGAGCGCTGACGTCCATAGAATGTCATTGCATAAAACGAATGTCAAAGGTATCTCAACCGAGCCCAAACAAACCTAACCTAACCAAACGTAAAATACCTCATCCTGAGGCGCCGCGGCCACTGTTTCTGGAATTCCCAGAGCGAAGCAGGGCAAACTAGGACACAGTAGGGCGAAGAATTGCACCGAATAGCAGTGAACGGCACAAAAGTCAAAGCTACCGTGGCCTCACATAACCAAGCGCAGCAAAACCAAACGTAGCATGACCCAACCTAACGTGCCCAGAACACTCTTGCTGGCAACCACAAAGCAAGGCCGAATATATTAGAGCACAGTGGAGCGCAGTATTCCGCCGCACTGGAGTGTGAAGCACAAAGGTCGAAGATACCCTAACCTAACCGGACATAACCTAACCTAAGCAAGAGTAGCCTAACCCAACCTATCGTGCCGTTACGACCATTGCTGGCCTCCAGAGAGTCGACCAGAATATAGTAGAGCAATGTAGAGCGCGGAAATGCACCGAGCAGCTGTTTATAGCACAAACGTCAAAGCTACCTCTTTCTAACATAGCCAATCGTTATACAACAAAGCGTAACCTGACACAATCTAACGTGCCGCGACCATGGTTGCTGGCACCCGCGGTGCCAGGCAGAACACATTAGTTTATAGTGGAACGCAGATATCCATAAAATCGCAGCGTATATTGGAAAAGTCTAAGCAACCCATACCTAACACAAACAAACGGATCACAAACATACATAGCCAAACTCAAACTTACGTGCCGAGACCGACATTGCTGCCCTCCCTAAAGCCAAGCAGGGTATACTAGAGCACAGTAGGGCTTAGAAATGCACCGAATAGCAGTGTATAGGACAAAAGTAAAGGCTATCCAATTCTAACCTATCCAAACGTAATACGATCGAACGCGGCTTTAGTTAACCTAACGTGCCGCGGCCACCATTTCTGGACTGCCTAGAGCAAAGCAGAGAATTTTAGGGCAAAGCAGAGCGGAGAAATCCACCGAAAGGCAGTATGTATCGCAAAAGTCAAAGGAACCATGTTCTAACCTAACCGATCGTAACACCACCATGCGTAACCAAGCTCAAACTGACGAGCCGCCACCACACAATGCTGGCCCTCCCAGTGCCAGGCAGAACATATTGGAGGAGGATAACGCGCAGAAATCCATTGGATCGCAGTGTACAGCAGGAAAGTCAAAG